>NW_005370116.1:2897904-2916162 GCF_000412655.1 Myotis brandtii
ACCCTCTCCCCGCTGCTCCCACCCTCCCCCAGGCCTTCCCTGCACTGAACTTACATGCATATATGCATTAGCCATGGATACAGACAAAAAGAAATATTAAATGGGTGGATCATAGACCAAAGAAGGCTATTGTCACAAAATAAGTTTACATGAAATAGCCAAGACCAGAGAGATTCATAATTTTGGACTCCACGTGAAGTGTTTTAAGTGGGAAGAGGGTAAAATACACTGTGCATCATATCAATATTGCTTTAGCTACTGGGCCAATTATAAATTAGTAGGTGGTTTAGCAATCGTTTGGGCAAGCAGATGGAGACTAGGAAGGAGATTTCTAAAAGCTGGATTTGGGTATACATTTAGGAAGATGTAGATATTGAGATAAATTGCCTGGTTTCTGGCTTCATTAACTTCTAGGAACTGTTACTCCTTACTGAATTCAGGAACTCCAGAGAAGAATCAACTATTTTTTCATACAGAAAAATGTATTGGATTCTTTTTTGTAACACCGCTATTCTAAGAAGCAAATGAAATACTCAAGGAGAGATTAACGACTTAAAAATATTTATTGATTAGCCATTGAATGTTGTGGTTACTGAGATATATAAAACACAAAATATCTTTTTTATTATAAAACACAGGCTGTCATTCTCATGGAAGTTATATTGAAGTGAGGGTAAAAAAATAAAAAACAAACAGTAGTAGAGTATAAATGTTATGAAGAAAAATTAAACGCGATTCAAGGGAATAATAGCAACTTTAGAGAAGGCAGATCAGAGAAGAGCTCTGAGCAGGCAGCTCAGTGACAAGCTGTGAGTATGTGGGAGATGAGCATTCCAGGGAGCAAATCAAATGCCTCCAGATGGTGAATTTTTGTGGATGGAAGTAGCTGAGTTCATAATAAAGTTGATTTAGAAATTATTAGCTTCTCCCTAGCAAGTGAAGCCTTACGATTAAATGACATGATCTAAGAATGAAAACTAAAAACTGAACTCTGATACGTTTTCTTATTTATTGTCATAATTAGTCTCAAAAATGTTAAAGTTCTTCATTTTAAATATTATAGAAACTGCTTCATTATGGGTCCTGGAAGGCAATTTTGACACACTTTGGGGGAAAAGCACTTTTTAGGAAATTGAGAACTCGATTATTAGAACACACTTTTTTCAAGTCAGGCCATGTAAATTTGTTGTCAATTATTGATTTTTTGAGCCATGACATGAGGTGGTGTCCTGAGGCTGTGATTATTGGGTTAAGACATGGATTCAGTTAGGATTCTAAACAGTTTTCAGGCACGAAGGTGCTGCTCCTAACAAGGTAGAGGGAGCCACATCTATGGGACTGAGGGGTTCAATCAGTTTTGAATTTCACTGTTCTTGAGCACATGTGAGTGGAATCTGCCAAGATGGAATCATTTATGTCAAGGAAACAATAATGAATCTGGGAAGTCAGGAAGAGTTCTGCCTCATGCACCTCTTACCTCTGAACTTTTGGACTTTTAAACTAACCATCAGTAACCTCCTAGACTTTGCTTGCTCCTTAACATGGAGACCAGGTCGTTTGCATTCTGCACCTCGAAAGGAGACAATCCATTTCACTGACCAGCATTCTTCATTGTCATAATAGACCTAACCCAAATCTGTTAAACTTGCCAGCATCCTTCCTTTGCATAGAAGACAAATGGAACGACACCTGTGGTTTATGCCTTTATAAACCCTGCCTTTCAGGTTGCAACCAGAACACATTTCAGATTGCTACATGAATAGGTGTCTCCCAGATTGCAATCCTTTGCTCAAATAAACTATTTTTATTCTTTATTACAGCCTACGTTTTTTTCATTAACAACATTCACTATAAACTACCATCCAAAGTCTCACAGCCTCTATCTAGACATTAACTATGACATAGAATTTTTCTATGCTGCCCTTGCAATGTTATCTGAAGTCTAGTTGTTCTCATATAGTTAGATTCGGGTCTTGATCTTCATCACAATCTGAATAACTCATTGGTTCTGTAATGACTTTATCCTTTGTATCAGTTCTTGGGTTTACTCTTTAGCAATATCTTCTCTGAAACTCTGAGAAATCTATGTCTCCTTGAAAAATGTTATAGAACAAGTTTCTCTTATTCTAAAATTAGGTCAGGATTTTACTACTACTTCAAAATCCAGCTACAGGATCAGCTGTGGGAACATGGTACAGACACAAAACTAATGTCTACACACATACTAACTTCTCTTTCAAAATCTCTCTCTCTTCCTAAACATTTTGAAGGGTAATTCTTTCTTTTGGTTCTTTTTTATTCTTTTTTTTTCTTTCAATTGATTTTTTTGAGAGAGTGGAAGAGAGGGGGAGAGATAGAGAGAGAAACATCATGTGAGAGAGACACATCAATTGGTTGACTCCCACACAGGCCCTGAGTGGGGCTGGGGATTGAGCCTGCAACGGAGGCATGTGCCCTTCATCAGAATCAAACCCGGAACCCGTCAGTTCACAGGCTGACATTCGATCCACTGAGCCAATATGGCTAGGGCCCTTCTTTGGGTTCTTGAAGTTTTACTCAGGAAAAAATCTGGAGACAGTATCTACATTTAAAATATTTCTCCATAAACATTGACCTTTGGTATTTAATTCTAATTTAACATAAAATTATTGTTATGGAATTATTACATGATATTTTCTTTATCTGTTTTTTATCTTATTTCCCCCACTCTTCTTTCTGAACAAGGTAGTTACATGTATGATACATGAAACTAGTTTTCCCAAGGGTAGAGTTGTCAGAAAAGACCAGAAGACAGATGTGCTACATATTTCAGCTTCAAAGGTCATCATCTAAGTTCAAAAAAAGAAATGCATATAAAAAAGCAGAATACAATATTGTGATCGCTGTGGTTAAAAAATAGTATCCTTAAATGTTGGAAAAGTAAATTAGTTTCAGACAAAGTAGCATATGAGCACATGGGCACTGGTTTTAATTTTATTTGGCCTGAGTATGAGGGACAGAGTCAGAGGAACCTTCCTAAAGACTATTACCTTGAGGGCAGAGAGAATTTGCACCCTGATTCTACATGAGGCTCAGGTAACCAGCAAGAATTAAAGCAAATTCCCCCTAGGTATCACGGTGTAGCAGCCTAGATCAGAGAGGTGTGCATTGATGTGAGGCCAATTGTGAGAAAACTTACTATTCTTACATTATGATCAAGGTTTATCAAGCTCCAGAGTGGCATAGTAGAGCATACAGAATATTCTGGGGCCCCAATTGTAGTAAAACTATAACAGAATTGTAAAGGATATGGTATTAAGCATGTTGGAGGTCCTAAAGAAAACAGCTTGTAACAAGAGTGAAAGGAAATGGTGTTTTCAGAGATCCACAAAGCTAGGAGAGTGCCGAGTGCCTGCCTGTGGATAGTCCAATTGCCATTGCCGTTTGATTTAGAATCATACTTATCTATGCTAAAGAGCACACAGGGTGGATTTTACTGGAGTTAGGGAATAACATAGCATGGGGAACTCAATACAACAGAAAGGACTTATTCATTTCAATCACCACTATAGTGGAATTTGCATAATACATCATTGTCTTTGGGAAAGGGAAAATGAACCCTGTATCTCAATCACTCCTAAGACATTCCTAACATAGACCATACTTGTATTACATCACAAAATCTAGAATAATTTCAAAAATTAGAAATTAAATTGACCTGTTAAATTTATGAAATAGTAAACAGAACAACACATTGCAAAATATAAGAAATGAAATGCCAAGGAGGTTATAAAAATATTTTTATGAATATAGGTATATACACATAATTTAGTACATACATATATGATAAATATATGAAAATATTTACACATCTATACTTTAATATATGTATATCTATAAAATATTCACAATATTTAAAATTAAATTTTATATAGTTGTAGCTATCAATGTAGATTATATTGAAATAATTATAACAC
Organism: Myotis brandtii; assembly: GCF_000412655.1. Taxonomy (NCBI): domain Eukaryota; kingdom Metazoa; phylum Chordata; class Mammalia; order Chiroptera; family Vespertilionidae; genus Myotis; species Myotis brandtii. The sequence continues at coordinate 2,901,861 of NW_005370116.1, forward strand.
TGTATTGAAATCTGCACTTTGAAAACAACTTTACTCACTAGAAAATGAACACTTCTTTTCTTGAATAATAACAAATGATGATAGTAGTGACATGTCAATCAATTGGTCATTTAACAATAGATTTGAGAAACACAATAACAAAATAATTATTGGGGAAAAATACTTTAGATATAATTGGTTACATACAGAACATGAATTCTTTACCATAACAGCAGATGCTTGAGCTATTTTTCTCTTCCTGAAGGAACTCTGGCTTCAAAAAATTTATTTCACTATTAATTTTAAGGATGGAATTAATATGGCATTGTTTCATCCCTTTTGCTATGTATTTACTGTAGAATGGATTGTGGCAAATCTGGCCAATAAAATGCTAACAAAATAGTCATAGGAAAATATGATTTATTTATTTTTTTTTTGTCAGAATGTCCTTGATTTTGTCTGCGATGGTTGAAGCCATCCTTAACATTTTGCTACTATCTGGGGGAATGAAGCCACTGCCAATATTAGCAGAATAAAAATCACTTATAAAAATTAAATCTTTGAATAAGTGAATCACCACAAATGTCACTAATTATCTGGTATTCTTAGGAGATATAGTATATTTTCCTTAGGGTCTAAAAATTTTTGAAGTGTATTTTATTTTCTGTCAAAACATTCTAATTATCACCAAAAATAAAGAGCAAGATAAAATTAATTAGAGAACAGAAAAAGGTGATGAATATGCACAACAGAGATGTGTACTAAACATACAAATAAACAACTAATTAGAGCAATATGTAAAGGAGAATAATTTTATTTAAATCCTCAAAATTGAAATAAAGGAAAGAAACAAAATTAGATACTCTAAGAACAAAATAATATTTAAAGGTATTCATGAATGGACAGAGAGGATAAGAAATAAAATCCATCAAAGACATGCCTTGACCCTGGCCTGTATGGCTCATTTGGTTGAGTGTCATCCCATGCACCTAAAGGTCACAGGTTCCATTCCCAGTCAGGAGGGCACATGCCCAGATTGGGAGCTCAACCTCCAGTAGGGGGCATGTAGGAGGTAGCCAATTAATGTTTCTCCCTATTCCTTCTTCTCTCTAAAATCTATAAAAAACTTTTAAAAAAGAGATCATGCCGTCATGCCTTATGTTGAAGACCAACCCATCACAAAATGACAGGGTACATATTTTTTTAACTCAGTTGCCTTGAAATTATCAAATGATAGAAAATACTGCTGTTATTTGAATGGTAACAGAACATAAAAAATTAAGTATTATTTTGTAATACTTCATTCAGGATAGGATAAAAAATATATTATTGTATGATTAACAACCTTTGGGTTCACAAAGATTACAAAAGAAGGCAGGAAGGGAGCCAAGGAGAAAACAGTTCATCATTTTCCAAGATTGGTGTGATATGAAAGCACCAGTATGTTCAGTTTAAGACCTAGTAACAAGTACATGAATGGATACCTAGCGCAAATGGCTCTAAAAGCAGAAACTGGCATGAAGACAGACAAATAATCAATACTATTTTTATTTTTTTGTGTGTGTTTTCTACATAGTATATCTTTTAAAAATATGTATGAGAGATTAAAAATGCCAGCAGAGTAGGTGGATGCTGCACGGACATGTTCATAGGAACAAGCTGGAATTACAACTGAAATATGGAAAGGCTTCCTGAATAATCAATGGAAAACTCACAGGAGAGAACCCTAATACCAGAGGACCGAAGGTAGAGACCACATAGAGATTGGTAGGAGGGGCGGAGATGTGAAAGGATTGGCCAGGCTCCCACAGACAGCAACTGAAGTCCTGGCGAGAAATCTCAGCTGTGGTGGGGTGTCACTGAGAACTCAGGGATCTAATCCCCAAGCTGGGCTCCCCAGCAGAGAGCACCAAATCTGAGGAGGGTACCCACATAACATTTAGGTGTGAAAAGCAGCAGGGTTCTGTCTGCCAGAGAATGGCAGCTGAAAGTTTGGCCACCCTCTTGAAGGGCCAACACACAAAAATTCCCTGTGGAGCCACCCACCTTGTGCTCTGACAGAGGGAGGGTGAAGTGGACTGGATCTGTGAGAGCAGAACCCAGGACTGGGGACGCAGGGGATGGAGCTCAGAGGGCAGACACCCCACGTTTCCTGGGCTGAGTCATTCCCTCACCCAGTGGAGGGCATCTTTCCCACATAGACATTTGCCTCACCTGGGGAGTGGGGAGAGACTCAAGACACCCTATTGGAAAACACCTTGCCCTGAGGCCACTTAATAGATTAAAAGTAATAATTAGCCTCCAGGCAGAAGCAACTGCCCCACCCTGTTCAAAAAACTCTCATTACACCTTAGGATGATTGCCTGGGGGCCATTCAAGTCAGAATCCTATTGGGCTGTAGATAGAGGCTGTCTCTGGAAGCTTTGAGTCTTTGCCTGATCCAATTAGTCAGAAACAGCCTTTAACACTGCCCTGCACTAGAAATTGAGAGGTGTAAAGGATCTACCTAAAACAGTCACAAACCCAAACAGACAATCAAAATGAGGAGAAAAAGAAACAACCCTCCAAATGAAAGAACTAGAGAATTCTCTAGAAGAAGAGATAAATGAAGCAGAGAAGAAATTTATCTGAAACAGAGTTCAGAGTAATGATGGTAAAAATGCTCAACAGTACGAAAAAAGATGAAGTAGCTATAAAAATATATGTGAAAACTATTAATTCATCAATATATTTCATAGAATATCATAAGGTAAACTCTTCTGACTATTTTTAGTTTATTCTGAATATATAATAATATTTCTAATTACACTTATAATACCGAATATCCTTTTCCTTTTTTGCTAATGAAGTTGGAGAACTTAATGGATTGTTTACATAATTATTTCTAATGCTTTTAAAAATCTACGCATATCAATGCATATTGTCTATGTCTAGGATCTTCAAGTTCATTTTTCATTATATTCCTCTTTTTATACTTATTGTCCTATATTTTTATGATATTACACAGTTTTTTATATTATTAAATACATTATGAAGTACATACAGGAGACAACCAATTGATGTGTTTCTCTCACATCAATGTTTCTCAATGTTTCTCTCTCTCTCTCTCTGTCCCCCTCCCTTCCCTCTCCTCTAAAAATCAATATAAAAAATATCCTTGGGTGAGGATTACCAACAACAACAACAAAATAAGGGGATGTCTACTGTGAAATATCCATAGAGTATATTGAGATTTCCATATGTAATTTTTACATGTTCTATATTCATGGCAGAATACACACACACACACACACAAACTGAGTGGCTAGATTATTATGACCACCTGACGTTTGTAGGCAAATTAGCTATAATTTCGTGCTGAAGTTGCTAGAGGGCCAGACCATTATAAGTGGGGAAGCAGGTTGTTTACCACGACAGTAGAAGTGATTTTTTTTTTCTGAAGATATGGGTAAATAACGCCATTTAACAGCCTTTGAATGTGGGATATATATTTACACTGAGTGGCCAGATTATTATAACCACCCCATCAGTACTTCGTTGGGCCACCTTTTGCTTCAATACTGTGGCGATTCTTCTTGGTATTGACTCCACAAGATGTTGAAAGGTGATGCGAGAAATCTGACACTATGCCTGATGAGTAGCACTGTCCAGTTCTGTGAGATTTGATGGTTGTGAAATCAGCTGCCTGATGGCTCTTTTCACTTCGTCCCACAAATACTCAATTGCACTGAGATCTGGTGATTGTGGGGGCCACCTAAGCAAGTTAACGTCTCCCTCATGTTCTTGAAGCCACTCCTGCACAATACGAGCACCGTGGCATGGCACATTGTCTTGTTGGAAGAAGCCATCTCCATTGGGATACGCCATCAACATGATAGGATGAACTTGATCAGCAACGATACTTAGGTATGTTGTGCTATTCAGACGTTGTTCCACATGAATTAAAGGGCCCAAATCATGCCAGGAAAACATGCCCCAAACCATACCACTTCCCCCACCAGCTTGAAGGGTTGTACTCATGCATGTGGGGTGCATGATTTCATGCGGCTTCGCCATGATGCAACTGGAAATGTGATTCATCGGACCACATGACTTTTTTCCAATGCTCGACTGTCCAATCCTTGTGTTCTTGTGCGAATTGGATACGTTTTATCTTGGTAACTGCAGACAGCAAAGGTGTATGAACAGGCCTTCGGCTTCCATATCCCATACAATGTAGTGTATGGCTAATTTGCCTACAAACATCAGGTGGTCATAATAATCTGGCCAATCAGTGTGTGTGTGTGTGTGTGTGTATAATATCTTACAAAGGTCAAAATGAAATAAAAATGTGAAAATCATGATTTCATAATCATGAACTCTGGAGGATTTTTTATTTAACCAGCAAGTATGATATTAGAAAGCATTCAGATAATATATTATTAACTGATGTCTCTGGAGAGATTACCAGCTGCATAAGTAAACTATGTTGATGCTATTTTAAAAAATATATGTTTTTATTGATTTCAGATAGAGAGATAGAGATAGAAGCATTGATGATGATAGAGGAACATCAATTAGCTGACTCCTACATAGCCCCTACTGAGGATCAAGACCACAACCCAGGCATGTGCCCTCACAGGAATGGAGCCAGTGACCTCCTAGTGCATGGGTTATGCTCAAGCACTGAGCCACACTGGTGGGGCTGGTGATGTTTTCTAATAATATTCTTATTCTATAAAGACTTGTAGTGCACTAATATAGTCACTATAATCTCAGGCAATATGCTAAATTTAAATTTAAGTAATCAAAAATTTTGTCATTTAAGAATATATATCATTTGTCATGTGACATTAAATTTGTGTATTTTCAAAGATGCAAAATTATTAACTTTAAAATACACAAGAGCATGAGTGAGGTAATATTCTGGTTCTTTTTTCCCATGGGTTTTTTAAAAATCTTTTATTCATTGAATCGTAAAGTGATAACTATTGAATATTTTTCCAATAACCAAGTGCCAATTTTAATATATTTTCCTTCCAAAACATTTTGTAGCAACAATGTGCCTTGAATACAAAATCAATAAGCTATCAGCACACAAAGTAATATTTATGTATATTCACAACACACAATGCTTTTAACATTTATTTCAAGAATAATTTAAATAATATTGATTTGTTCGTTGTTGAATAACATTATCAATGTTTATGGGAGTAAAGAGACTGTGTATTGCAGCCGATAAAAACAAGGATTGAATAATTATAAAATGACAAATTTATTTCCTGTAATTTATCAGAGAGGTCACAATACATATATTTCACTGTGTTGAGAGACAGCTGATGGGTCAGGAATGATGAGAACTGAGAATTGACTCTTGGTTTAATAGTAGTGATGTCACTGATGACTTAATTAACAGAATCAGCATAGTGCTGAAGGCGTTGGCCTCATTTGAATTGATTAAAAGAAAAAACAAGAGGTAAATAGAGGATGTGAGTTTAGACAGCACCTTTAAGAAGATTTTCAGTTATTTGTTTCCTTTTTTTTTGCCTAGATGAGAAAACAATGGTTCAGAGAATGGCAATCTCTCTCTCTCTCTCTCTCTCTCTCTCTCTCTCTCATCATCTATCTATCATCTATCTATCATCTATCTATCTATATCTATATCTATCTATCTATCTATCTATCTATCTATCTATTATCTATCTATCTAGAATGTTATTCAGTCTTTAAAAAGAAGGAAATCCCATGATTTATGACAACCTGAATGAACCTGGAGGACACTATGATAAGTGAAATAAAGTAGGCACAGAATGACAAATACCACATAATCTCACTTATATGTGGAATCTAAAAAAGTCAAACTGATTTAAACAGAAGGTAGATGGGTGGTTGCCATGTGGATAGGAAAAATGAGGAGATGTTGGTGAAAAACTACATTCAGTTTTAAGATGAGTAATTTCTCTCTAATGTACAGCATGGTGACTACAGTGAATAATGTATTGTATACTTGAAATTTGCTGAGAGTACATCTTAAGTGTTGTCACCACGCACACACAAAGTAACTATGAGGTGATTTATATGTTAATGAGCTTGACTGTAGTAATTATTTTACAGGGTACTATAAATATAAAGAGCCAGGGGCCATTGCAACCGAATGGACGACCGAACAGATGACCAAACAGGTTGAGTGGGGTGACCAGGCCAGCAGGGGGGTTATTGAAGGACAACCAAAAAACTGAATACCAGGCTGAGTGGGGTGACCAGGCCAGCAGGGGGTTAGTGAGGGATGACCAAATGACTGAGCAGCAGGGTTTGTGGGGAGGCCAGGCTGGCAGGGGCGGGCAGTGAGGGGTGACCAAAAGACCAAACAGCAGGCTGTGTGGGGTGACCAGGCTGGCAGGGGGGGCAGTCAGGGGGAAATATGCTGGTGGGGGGAAGTCAGGGGTTACCAGGCCAGCAAGGGGGGGGGCAGTTGGGGTCAACCAGGTTGGAAGGGAGAAGGCATTTGGGGGTGACCAGGCCAGCAGGCAGAGGCAGTTAGGGGGGATCAGATTGGCAAGGGGGCCAGTAGGGGCGATCAGGCAGGCAGGCAGGTGAGCAGTTAGGAGCCAGTGGTCCTGGATTGTGAGAGGGATGTCCCCTGAGGGGTCCCGGATTGGAGAGGGTACAGGCTGGGCTAAGGCAACCCCCCCAGTGCACAAATTTTGTGGACTGAGCCTCAAGTCTATATATATAAAAGCCTAAGCAACCTTCTGACCGCTTAACTGTTGGACTGGTAGCTATGATGCACAATGACCACCAGGGGGCAGAAGGTCAATAAAGGAGCTGATGAGTTGTGATGACTTGGCAGCTGTGATTCTCAGGTGATGCATCTGGAACCAGAGAGGAGGGAGCTTGATTCTGGGATGCATCATCCAAGAACCACTCTCTAGCAATCCGGGACCCCTTGGGTGATGTCAGAGAGCCAGTTTTGGCCCAACCCCCACAGGCCAGGCCGAGGGACCCCACGGGTGCACAAATCCATGCACTGGGCCTCTAGTATGTACATAAATTATCATGTTCTATACCTTAAAGAAACGCATTCTACAACCTCAATATATTCAATTTTTATTTGTTAATCATACTTCAATAAGAGTAAAAATAAATTAAAAAATAATTCTTAATTGAATGACAGGGGAAAGTGCCAATAGAGTAAATAAAATGATGTTGCAGAAGACAAACTGGAGAATTGAACAAAATAAAGTCCTTGAGTTGCATAGTGTGGAAGAAAATGAACAAAATAAACTGACCAACAAAATAGAAACAGAGGAATGGATACATGGAACAGATGGACAGCTGTCAGAGAGTAGGGGAGAGGGGAAGACTGGGTGAAAAAAGATGAAGGGATTATCCAAAGAACATGCTATATAATAAAAGTCTTAATATGCAAATTGCCCCCTTGACTGGGAGTTTGACCAGGATTCAACCAGGAGTTCAAACAGGGGGTGGGGCTGGTCTGCCAACCACCAGCGGCCCCTCCCCCAGACTGGCCCCACCCCTGATCATCCTCCCCTACCCTGATCAGGGGAAGAGCCAGCCAGCCAGCCAGCCAACCTCTCATATCCCTTCCCCTCAGCCGGCCTGGCCTGATCGGCCCTGATCAGGGTGGGCCAGCTGGACTCCACTCATGCACAAATTCGTGTACTGGGCCTCTAGTATATGATGAGCCATAGATACAAACAACAGTGTGATTATGACCAGAGGGAAGGGGGAAGGCCAAGGGTGAAGGGAGAGAGGGGAAAGTGAGCCAAGGAGGGAGGGAATGGAAACATCTCTTATAATATAAACAATAAAAATAAAGTTTTAAAAAAAAGATAATTAGTATATGCATGATGATAAATAATTTTCTAGAACTACAGGTAATTTGGAATAATATAGTTGCAGGAGAGAAGTCAGAGTGGGCTAAGATGCAAGTAGATAAATGTAGTGAATGGGGCTTGCAAATGCTGTGTTATGGTTGTTTCATTTCTATGTGAAATAGGTATCATGGTCATCATTGGAAAGTCAGAATGTCGAACAATTTGGTAGAGACTTAAGGAAAGAAGATAATTCCTTAAAAATACCTGGAAGAGTGGGATAATAAACAAATGTAGTAAGATAGTAAAGGGGCTAAGGAAATCCTTGTAAAACATTAGGGATCCAACTTAGATTTGTTATTGTAAGTTGAAAATGTGGTCATTACTGTGGCTTTGTATTTAACTTCAACTATGTGCAACTATTTGTGTCCAGGCATAGAGTAGTCTAAGATTGGATTTTGATTTAGTAAAAATTGTAAAATAAAGATAGGGGGACAAAGGACTTATGTCTAATAGGGTTATTGCCAGGACTGATCGGCAGACCCTGAGATACAGATGAATGATTACTCTGACACACATTTCTGTGAAAAAGAGGCTAAGGGTCTGCTTCGCTATCAGAACTAAGCAGCCCTGTTCACCTGCCTCCTTAGGCTTTTATTGTAACAACTGCTTGAACTAAAATTAACCTCTAGATACAATCAGCAGGGTAAGCATCCTTGAGGAAACACATGTGTCTGTAGTGTCCTTCAAACAAGGACGTTTTGAAGTCTAAACATAAAGGTTCTAGTAAAATGTCCGGGAGCTCAGACTTGTTTGGAAAAGTCAAGGCAGGGACTGCCACCTTCAGCAAGGTCTCCCAGAGGCCTCTGACCTTTCAGAGAATCCTCCTTACAGAATTTCCAACCAAGTCCCATGCTTCCCCATGGGTTATAGATTTCAAGGTTGATATCCTATATAATAAAGAGGTAATATGCAAATTGACCATCACTCCAACACACAAGATGACCAGCCCCATGTGGTCAAAGATGGCCACCCCCATGTGGACACAAGATGTCCACCCCCATGTGGACACAAGATGTCCACCACAAGATGGCCTAAAGGGGAGGGCAGTTGGGAGCAACCAGGCCTGCAGGGGAGGACAATTGTGGGGGACCCAGGCCTATAGGAGAGGGCAGTTGGGGGATATTGGGCCAGCAGGGGAGCAGTTAGGCGTCGATCAGGCTGGCAGGGGAGTGGTTAGGGCAGTGGTCGGCAAACAGCTGCTCGCGAGCCACATGCAGCTCTTTGGCCCCTTGAGTATGGCCACAAAGTTTCAATCGCACTGTACATGTGCACCCACACGTGGTATTTTGTGGAAGAGCCACACTCAAGGGGCCGCAGTTTGCCGACCACTGGGTTAGGGGGTGATCAGGCTGGCAGGGGTGTGGTTAGGGGCAATCAGGCAGGCAGGCAAGCGAGCGGTTGGGAGCCAGCAGTCCTGTATTGTGAGAGGGATGTCTGACTGCCTGTTTAGGGTGGGATCGGGTCTAAATGGGCAGTCGGACATCCCTCGAGGGGTCCCAGATTGGAGAGGGTGCAGGATGGGCTGAGGGACACATCCCCCATACACAAATTTCATGCACCATGCCTCTAGTATCATAATAAGTGAATTGGAGCCATAGAACACAATGTTCAGATGTTGGAGTGCTGGAATTTTTTTTTTAAATATATTTTATTGATCTTTTACAGAGAGGAAAGGAGAGAGATAGAGAGTTAGAAACATCGATGAGAGAGAAACATCGATCAGCTGCCTCCTGCACATCTCCTACTAGGGAGGTGCCCACAACCCAGCTACATGCCCTTGACCGGAATCGAACCTGGGACCTTTCAGTCCGCAGGCCAACGCTCTATCCACTGAGCCAAACTGGTTTCGGTGAATTTTTAAAAATGATAGTCAATACCAGTTCAAATATTTTATGGTAATATCTATAAAGGAATAAACTAATTTTTTTCTGAATTACTTTTTTGGTATTTGTATTAATGTACTCAATTCTTGAAATGCTATGCCTATATTTTAGTGCAATATTTACTGTTAGACTGTAGTTCTGAGGGAAAAAAATGGTGGTGATTTTTCTCTTCTTTTTGGACCAATGTAGTCATTTCTTCTGGGTCCTTAAGTCAGAGACTTGGGTTTTCACTTGGGGTGTTTGGTGACAGCCCTATCACTGACATTCCAGAAGTATAGTACCCTGACTGAGGCTGTCATACAAGGTTAAACAAACAAACAACAAACAGCTAAAAGGGACTCTTTTTTCACACCCTGTCTGACAGGAGTCAGTGTTTCCAGTGCTTTAAAGAAGAGAGATGGTGTCTCCTAGGTACTGGGCTGTTCGTGCCTGCTCAGCAGTTCCAGGACTCAGCCCATCTTTGTGTCAAAGCTTGAGGAAAACAACAGAAACCCTCACTGCCCTACAGGACTTCCTCAGGTTTTGATCTCCTTTTAAATCTGCCTGAAATTGTTTCTATTTCACAATTTGTGAGGAAACAGGGCTCTAGATGGTTTATGCCATCTTTACCAGCACCAGAATTTGGACGTTCCGTTATTCAATCAAATACAAAGAGACTTGTATCATGTAAAGGAAAAGAAAATCACAACCCATATTGGAAAGCCAGTCTAAGTTACCAAGAAATCAGTTTGTGGATGAATAAAGAGTTATGCTATCTATGATTCAAAAAATGGGCTGGGTTTTGAGAATAATTTCAGTTTAGATATATGAATACAAATAATAATTGCAGCAAAATTATCACAAGTAAAATGAAACAATAATACAATAATTATAATATCTGATATTTAGACAATTAACATTCTATTTATACCTTTTTTGTTTAACTAATTATGTGCAAAATTGGAATACATTTTTCCAAAGATATTTCATTATATATTAAATCCACTTTCTCATTTGCTCATTACAATAATCCATAAACTAATCATTGAAAGTAAAGAAAATAGAAATACCCCATAATCATTTCTATAGAAGGAAAAATGTAAACTCTCATGAAAAAAAAGATATTTTGCAATATTCTGAGTAAATTTACAGCATCTTCAGAATAAAGAAAATTATACCTTTTTTAAAATGATATTTGTTGTTTACATATTGTACCAGTATTTATTTATTTCAGCACCTGATAACCTGATAATGTAATACATTTTTCCTTGAAATATGGTAGCTATACAAATTATGTAAAAAGAGCCAACACCAAATAATCATCAATTTCTCTCTGTGTGTGTGTGTGTGTGTGTGTGTGTGTGTGTTGTGTATGCATCCTCACACATGAAAAGGGAATGACTTGATGTCCAAGGGCCCCAAACCATAGAAAAGTACAGTGCCCGGAGTTTTGTATCATTCAATGTCTATTTGCTTTAGCTGCAGCATCTCATTAGATGTCATATAAATTATTGTCCAGTTTTACGTCAAAAATTGGAAATAAATTACTTGCACATCTCTTGGGAGTTAAGTTATCTCTATGCATACATATAAATCATAGTGAAAGAAACCAAATTACCCCCTACATCCTCACAGCCTAATATTCATTCATAATAACACACATTTCATTTATAGACATTTAATAGTGCAGTACAGTTAATATGTTTCTAAGATGACCCTATCACACTCAGGATTATTAACTACGACAAATCTGAACAGCAATTCCAGGCTGCCAGTTTCTTGGCAGTATAGTAGATCATTTTAATACAAGATATACCTGATATGTTTCAGCCACTCTCTACTTTTAAAGGCAATTTCCTTTGCCCCTCTCTTCAGGCCAATAAAAGAAAAGGAGTCAGAATGTTAAGGTAACTTCAGTTTAGTTACTCTGGCACTACAGTGTTTAAATCTGTCCTAGTTCAAATATTTCTTTAGGTACCTGAAACTTCTCTTCTGGTAAATGTTCCAACTTTAAAACCCACAGAGTTAGTTTTGGAAAGGTGTTACAGAAAAGAGTTTTATTTGAAAAGTACCTCAAGCCATGACTGCAATTGCATTTTTGGCAGAATTGCTATGATTAAATTCCACATAGCAGGAGGAAAATTTAGAAAAACAAATGGAAACCATTATTGAACATGATGATTCTATTTAAGTTACATCAAAGGCAGGAAAATTAATTTAAAAGTAGCAAAAATAAAAAGAAGAGAGTTATGGAAAGTTATATTTACTGTTTATAAAATTGCTTACATAAAAATAGAGATTAAAAATAATAAAAGTAATATTAATTTAATAAGTTCTAGACTTTTATAACTACCAGAATGTTTGGTGAAGAAGAGTCTTATATTGTAACTCAAACATATGGCAACCTAAAAATAATAGGATGCTTTGAAATTATATGCAAAAAATTCATTTTATAATGAGAAGAATTGAAATGTTATTTCAGACTCATGCACACCATTTATCTCTCACTATACAAAATTTACTATTTCTCATAAGTACATGTTTTAAATGCTTCATATTATGTATGGTGTTAATATTGGAACATCTGGACATAATAATTTTTATAAATGTATTCTTCATTCCAGTTTTTAATATATTTGTACTATAGAAATCATACTATACAAACTTCCAAAATGTGACAACTAGTTTTAATTGTCATATATGAGATCATTGAAAAAAATATTATCTCTAAATATACACACCCCATTTCTCAGGTTCAGAAATGTGTCTTTTCATATTTTAATAATTCTGAAAATTATCATGATTAAATTGATATTAACATATATTTGCCAACCACTATTAGAAAAAATAAATTGTGAGGAGGGGTGTAACATTGTTGTACTGGTAGGAGTGATCTACCCTCAAGCATAATCAATAATTATGTATGTCATGTAGAGAGACTTTAAAATAATGATGATGAAGATTAGAACTGAGACTTTTTGTTATTACCATGTACCAGCAATTCTAAACAACATCAGTGATGAAATGATCCTCTATGACAAGACAGAGTACTCCTGCCAACATATGCAAAAAATATATCTATAAGATTTCTTTGTGGTATTCAAATTTTAAAATAACATTCACAATGAAAATATAAATATGACAATTTCCAAAAGTGAGAGTAACAACCATCAAGGCTGTAAGAGATCAAAATCATCAGTGTCCAAATAATTAAGATGACCAGAGATCTCTGAAAGTAAAGAAGACTAAGGCTCAAGCTCTGGTTTTGACACCTAAAAAGATGTGTGTGTGGGGGGTGGGGGGCGGCTATCAGATATTTGTATGATTTGCACAATTAATTAAAACTTTTGTCACTATGTATTATAGTATTTTTCTAATCCTATATAATAAAAGGCTAACATGCAAATTGACCAAATGGCAGAATGACCGTCACTATGATGCGCACTGACCACCATGGGGCAGGCGCTCAATGCAGGAGAAGCTCCCACAGGGGGAGCGCCACTCAACCAGAAGCCAGGGTCATGACTGGTGAGCACTTTTAAAGGCAATTTCCTTTAAAAGTGGCAGTGGCAGGAGCCTCTCCCACTTCTGTGACAGTGCTAAGGATGTCTGACTGACAATTTAGGCCTGCTCCCCAAGGGAGACATCTCCCAAGGACTCCCGGACTGCAAGAGGGCACAGGCCAGGCTGAGGAACCCCCCCCCCCCCCCCCGGAGTGCATGAATTTCGCACACCAGGCTTCTCATTCTAAAATAAAAACCATTATAAATCTATGTATTTCTCCAACAGTGAAGGAAGAAATTCCCTTTATTGCTTAACATACTATTCATAATAAATATAATAAATTAGTTATTAAATCACCTCATGATCTTGAAACTTTCAATTTCACACTGGAAAACATCAAAACTGAAACCCTGAGAAGCTTATAGCTTTACTAGAGGTGCAGTGCATGAATTTGTGCATGGGTGGGGTCCGGCTGGCCTGGCCCCAATTGGGGTGGACTGGGGCCGGGCCTGTTGGAAGGAGGAGACAGCGGGGAGGTTGGCCAGCCAGACTGTCCACCCTGATCAGGACCAGATTGGGGGTGGGGCTAGCCGTGGAGAGGGTCTGTGGGCAGTGGGCCACCCAGCCCCACCCCTGAATGGGGGCAGGGGGCAGATAGGGGGTCAGCAGCCAGGGAGGGGTCGTGGGAGGTTGGCCAGCTGGCCCCACCCCCAATTGGGGTGGGGGTGCAATCAGGGGAAGGGACGGCCAGAGGGAGGGGCTTCGGGCCAATTATATTGGTGGGGGCCCATTGGGGGTTGGACCGGCCAGGGGGAAGGGCTGTGGGGGGGTTCGTTGGCCACCCGCACCCCAATCAGGGTGGGAGAGGCCAGTCAGGGGCAGGGCCGGCTGGGGGGAGGGGCCCTGGGAGCTTGGCCGGACACTGGCTTTTTATATATATACTAGAGGCCCGGTGCACGAAATTTGTGCACTGGGGGGTGGGGGTTCCCTCAGCCAAGCCTGCCCCTCTCACAGTCCGGGAGCCCTCAGTGGATGTCCTACTGATGGCCACAGTCTGGCAGCAGAGGCTCGGAGCAGGCG
>NW_005370116.1:2916792-2918062 GCF_000412655.1 Myotis brandtii
GCTTTCCTGCTCCCGGATCAGGCGCAGCTGGGGGCTGCCTACAGGTCGCACTTTTCTACTTACCGATGGCCGGATCACCACAGCATCCCAGGGCCCAGCGGCACTTTCCTGCTCTCCAATAGTCATAGGGTCCCGGCTGGGGGCGGGGCTTAGCAGTGCAGGGCTTAGGCGGCACAGGGGTCCTGGCTGGGGGCTCAGGTGGCACACAGGGGTCCTGGCTGGGGGCAGGGCTTATGCCCCGTTGCCCAGGGCTGCACATGGGGCCCGATGGCAGCTCGCGCTGTCCCGCCCTGCCTGTAGTATAGGATAGAGGCCTGGTGCACTGGTGGGGGCCGGATGGTTTGCCCTGAAAGTGTCCCAGATCAGGGTGGGGGTTCCGCTTGGGTGCCTGGCCAGCCTGGATGACAGGCTGATGGCTGTTTGCAGCTGGCCACACCCCCTTCAGAGTGGGGATCCCCACTGGGGTACCTGGCCAGTCTGGGTGAGGGCCTCAGAGCTGTTTTCAGGATGGAGGGCAACTTAAGCTCCCAGCCTCTCCTTTTTTTTCTTTTTTTTTAATTCTGGGATTTATTTCCCTTCTATAGCTGTCCCTGGAGCTGAGAGCCGGCTCCAGCTCTGAGGGCTGAAAGCAGGTTCTGGGTCTGTTTGGCTTCTATAATTGAAACTCTATTGCCATCACAGCAGCTCTAAGCTCTGAGGCCGAAGCTGGCTGAAAGCAGGTCTCTGGAGCTTGTTTAGCTTCTATACTTGCAACATAGTTGCTTAGAGTGCAGCTCAGAGCCCAGCAGCGGCAGGCCGGGAACGTTGGCTTCCTCCGTCACTGGAGCAAGCAAGCCTCCTGTTCGCTTCAGCTGCGTGGCTTCCGGCCGCCATCTTGGTTGGCAGTTAATTTGCATATCCTGCTGATTAGCCAATGGGAAGGGTATCAGGGTTATGGTAAATTTGCATGTTTCTCTTTTATTAGATAGGATAGATGTCTCTTAGAGACCATTGTACATCAAATTGATTTTGAATGAAATAATTGCTATTAGAAAATATGCCAATATAGTTACTTGTATTGTTGCTGCAATTACCCTTGGCAGCAAATTTCAGGAAAAAAATTATAGCATATCCTCTTATGATGACACCCTTATATAATATAACTAGAGGCCCGGTGCACAAAAATTTGTGCACTCGGGGGGCGGGGGGGGTCCCCCAGCCCGGCCTGTGCCCTCTCGCAGTCTGGGACCCCTCGGGAGATAACGACCTGCTGGCTTAGGCCTGCTCCCGG
>NW_005370116.1:2918982-2921815 GCF_000412655.1 Myotis brandtii
AGCAAGCAAGCCTCCCTGTTTGCTTCAGTGCCTGGCTGCCGGCCGCCATCTTGGCTGACAGTTAATTTGCATATACTCACTGATTAGCCAATGAAAAGGGTAGCGGTCGTACGCCAATTACCATGTTTCTCTTTTATTAGTGTAAATATATTAAGTGGGTTGGTTTAGCTTACATAAAACTCTTAACATTCTTATTTCAGTTACCTTAATACATGTTTTGGATTAAAAATCATACCAGTTACATATAAATACCTGTTTCTTACCGGAATTTCTATTATGTACTGTTAGCTTAGTGTCCAGTTTTGTTGGTGTATAATTGTGTATGAATATTTGCACATACTATGACTTTTTAAGAATATTGCTTATCTTATTCCTTTCAGACTACTATACCAAGATACTATAAACTGGATGACTTATAAGCACAAACACACACATTTATTTCTCACAGTTCTGCAGGCAGAGAAGTCTAAGATCAAGGCACTAGCACATTCAATATCTGATGAGGGCTCACATCCTGATTCATACCCACTGCAGTGTTTTCACTGCATCTTCAAGAGGTTCAAGGGAGCATGGGATCTCCTGGGGTCTCTTTTATGACATCACTAATCGCATTAAGGAGGGTCCTGCCCTCATGACCTAATTATCTTCCTAAGACCTCACTTCTAAATAGGTCACCTTAATCGCTTCTCAGCCTTTTGGCTAAGATCAAGTGTAAATAGGTCACCTGGGGGTTACTTATAAATTTTGGGGGGACACAAATATTTTGGTCACAGCATTACTTATGTGAGAGGACTGTATTTTTAACCTGAAAAATATCATTTAATTATTTAGATGTCTTAAGTTTTAGATGTTATTAAATCTATTTTTTTTAAATTTATGAACTTGCTTCTCCCTATTTGGTAATTTTATCATATCTCTAGATTAGCTCAAACATATTTTGGCTTCCGTTCATATTCATCTTATGGTGAAATTCTAGCAGTATTTGAAAAATGTATACACCCTGCAAACATAAAATTTATACTTAAAAGAACCTGAGATTACATTTTTTTATTTTTCATTTTAAAGTTTTTTTCTGATAAATTTAAAATTACTCACATAGTTTTCTTTTAAACCAATTATATCCTTGCTAGGTTAGAAGGCTCTTTGAAAAATAGCAGTCATTTTGTGGTCTATAAAATACACATCTCACAGATGCTCACATATTCTTTCCAAAGGTGAGAGAAAATGTACCTACTAATAGGCAGGCATGCTGATATTTCTTTAGTTTGAAAGAGTAATTGGGATGTCTTCCTAGAATACAAAAATGTGAAGGAAATTATGCTATTTACACAAATAATTAATAGCACTCCTGCCAACTGGAGCAGTTAGAGGCAGGCAAAGGCTGGGGAGATGAGGCTGGATAGGCAAGGAATGGGCTTACTGGTATTCATGAGATTATAGAACACGTTGGGCTTTGGGTTTTAATGGAAGAGCAAAGGGAACTAACTAACTCAGTAAAAACTAGAAAATAACATAATCATAGTTCTGTAAAAGCCCTATACTCTGTGTAAAATTAAAAGGTTTGATGCACTAAAAGGCATAGGGGCATCTGTTAGGAAAATGTCATGCTCCAAGTGGAGAATGAAGATAGAATAAACTAGAATGGTATTGATATATTTCTATTTCAGAAATATACAAATTAAGGTAAAATTCCTTTTTAATTTATATTTTAAATGCTCACACATTACTGAGCAATACCTTCAGTTGGGCAATAAGAGAATATTAGAATATATTCTTTTCAAGACAATCAATGAGTTACAAGTGCATTACTGATCATTACATGAAGGCTTGCTTCTCCATGATCATTTTGAGTTTACAAAAAGTGAATATGAATTTTTTTCTTAAAAAGATTCATGGTGTTTTAATGTTTTTAGTGTTTATGTTTTCTTATGGAATATACAAAAACAAGCTTCAAAATTAGAAAGCCTAAAAGCTGTAGTACAGTTATAGAGATTAAAGAATCTGAAGTGAAATATGTAATAATAAACTTTTCCTCAGAAGAAAATTTGTTCTTAATTCTTTTCAGCTTTATTGAAGAATAACTGACAAATAAAATTGCACATATTTAAAGTGCACAACCTGATGACTTACTATATCTCTACATTGTGAAATGATTGTCACAATCAAGTTAATTAATACTTTCATCAGAAAAAATTAAATGTTGTAATGATTTCTATCTTCAGAAATTATAATCGCATCCTAAGAAATATAGCAAAGGAAATAAGCCATGTCTCACTGCAAAACCATATTATTGACTAGAAAAGTAACATCTGCCACCAGTAAATACAAACTACATTATGATTCACATATATGTCTGTTACTTTGGGGTGATATACCGATTATTTTGACCATTTGATTAAAAGTGAGTTTTACTTTATTACAAATGTTCAATAGTCTAGTGCAGTCTTTTCACTTGCTATTTGTTTTGAAATATCCAAAATGTCTTTTCACAACAATGTTAAAATTATGATTAAAAATGCTCTTTTCTTCACCTAGTGTTTTGTCATGATGAGAGTACAGAGCAGGTAGAAACAGATCAGAAACCAAGTGACTGTGTTCACAGACTGATTTTTCTAATCTCTAAGGTATAACTCCTTGCTTAAACATGTAACTTTCTGCATATAAAAATTTTTACTGTAATTAATCTACACTAATAAAAGAGAAACATGGTAATTAGCGTACGACCGCTAACCTTCTCATTGGCTAATCAGTGAGTATATGCAAATTAACTGTCAGCCAAGATGGCGGCCGGCAGCCAGGCAGCTGGAAGCGAACATGAGGCTTGCTTGCTCCA
>NW_005370116.1:2922682-2923547 GCF_000412655.1 Myotis brandtii
CCTTGAGTGTGACAGGGGGTGGTGCCCCAACCCCCCAATCGGCCCTACCCTGAGCGTGACTGAGGGTGGCATTGCAACCTCCCGATCCGCCCTGCTCTGTGCATGACGGGGCGGCGCCCCAACTCCCCAATCGGCCCTGCTCTGAGCCTGACCAGGGGCTGCACTTAGGGATTGGGCCTGCCCTCTGCCACCCGGGAGCAGGCCTAAGCCAGCAGGTCGTTATCTCCCAAGGGGTCCCAGACTGCAAGAGGGCACAGGCCGGGCTGGGGGACCCCCCTTCCCCCCCCCAGTGCACAAATTTTTGTGCACCAGGCCTCTAGTATATATATAAAAAATAATTTATATTACTAATATGTTCAACCCCCCCGTCCATTATGAAAAATTTTCCCATATATCATTATCAGCAGCAGCATTCTTTACTTTTATTCCTATTTATACACTTATTAGGATTGCTTACAATTATTTTATTCATTTTTGGAAAAATATCAGAATAAATTTAATAAAATGGAGGTTTATTGATAGTTAAAAGAGCATTAGTAAAATTGTGGGGTTTGATCAATTTCATATCATTGTCTATCAGCAAGGCATTCTTGCTTATTAAAAACTAGAGTCCTGGTGCATGAAATTCGTGCACAGGTAGGGTCCCTAAGCCTGGTCAGCAATCAGGGCCGATCTGTGGGGCGACCAGAGGGGCTAACATGGGGCCCCTGCTGCCACCTGCCTTGGCTGGCCTGGGGCCTACAGGTTGGAGCAGCTCCTGCATTGAGTGTCTGCCCCCTGGTGGTCAGTGCTCATCATAGCAACCGGTTGTTCCACCAGTCATTCCAAAGTTCAGTCAATTTGCATATTAGGCTTTTATTATATA
>NW_005370116.1:2923609-2935597 GCF_000412655.1 Myotis brandtii
ATATATACACACACATATATACATATATATATATACATATATATATATATATATAATTTTTAAAAGTACCTCTAGCATAGCTCTAGAGTTAGAGCACATTTTATAATAATATTAATAATGAAAATAAAACATATTCCTAAAGCATTGTTTCTCTAGAAAAAAATTCTGGCTATATCCATAGGCTTTCTTTTGCTTGCATAACATCATTTAGAAGTTTACTGCTTTGTTGTGCATATGTTCTTTTTTATTAAGACTTGAGGGTGTACTGTGCAATCTGATAGCAGGAGACATTTATATTAATATTTATTTTCCACAAGTAGATGTGATAATCTATGGCAATTTTACATTCATCTCTTATCTCTTATTAAAAATATAAGATTTAGCCCTTACTGGCATGCTCAATGGTTAGATCATTGGCTCATAAAACAAAGGTCAATTCTGATCAGGGTACATGCCCTGTTGCAAGCTTGATCTCCAGTAGGGGGTGTAAAAGAGAGGGGCCAATAAATGATGTTTCTCTCTCAACAATTTTTCTATTTCTCTACCCCGCTCCCTTCCTCTCTCTAAAAATCCATGGAAACATGTTTTTAAAAAATTCTATGCCACATTCTTCTCTTCTTCAACCTTTTCCTGCTTATACTCCGATTTCCCCTTACCATGCTTTCCTTTCTTTCTTTTCTTTCTTTCTTTCTTTCTTTCTTTCTTCTTTCTTTCTTTCTATCTTTCTATCTTTCTTTCTTTTTCCCTTTTCTTTTTTTTTTTTGCTTTGTCTTTACTCATATCACTTTGTTACATATGATAATTTTCTAATTTGCTGTACTGATTATTTCCTCTCTATACCAATGGAACTGTAAACTTTATGATATAAAACTTTAGTTGCTTTATTTGTCTAACATACTTGTGTTCAATATTTACTGAATTAATAAAAACATAAGTGCTCCTCAAACTTCAAGTACACTGCTAATGGTCCATCACATAATGTCTTTCTCATGCTCCTTCACATCTGAACTTAAAATTGGACAATGTTTATACTCAAGCTATATCTTTATCATACACTATTTGATTAATTGTAGCTTAACCACCACACACATGAATTCAATCACATACATATCAAATTGAAATCCTAATATTTTTCAAGAATTTAGATAGATGCTGACATAACAAAATAAAGATGGAATGATAGTCTCTGTGTTTATGCAGTTCATATGTAAACAAATGAATAAAAGTAATTACCATTGAAACTAGAGCCACAAATGATTTAGGCAGAGTAGTGTGGTGAAGAAGGTGGAGAGCATTTAGAGGGAAGCTTGACACTAAATGCATCTCAGATAGGAGCACATAATCAGAGAACTGAAGAGGTAGAGTGTAACAATGCAAGGTCATTCCTATCAGCAGGGCCACATATATAAGAATAGTATTGTTCAGATACCAACTAATAGAAATGGAGCTGAACTGACTGAGAAAAACCATTCAATTGCATTTTTGCAGTGCTTGTTGAACATAAAAACTTACAAAGAGTTCAAATAAGATAATATATGGAAAACCTAAGGTTAATGCTATTTCTATTAATTTAAATATTTTTATCTTAATGATATCATGTAATACTACATTACACTGAAAGTCAGAGAAATATGAGTCTTTTCCAAAATATGTATATGCTGGTGGTATCCTTGGCTAAACAGAGTGAATGCTATTACTATAAGAGATTAAAAAGTCAGAGGCTTCCATGGATAATGTTTTTCCCAATACTCAAGTATTAGTTTATCAATTTTTATATTTTATGTGGCATTATAAGTTACCTCCACAGTACAACAACAGGGGTTAACAACAGTCATTTGAGCCTGGTCAGTGTGGCTCAATGGTTGAGTGTTGACCTAAGAACCTGGAGGACATGGTTCCATTCCCTGTCAGGGCACATGCCTGGGTTTCAGGCTCAATCCCCAGTAAGAGGCTGAATCAGCAGGAGGCAGATGATCAGTGATTCTCTCATCATTGATGTTTCTATCCCTTTCTCCTTCTCCCTTTCTCTCTGAAATCAATAAAAATATATTTTTTAAAAAGAATGTGATTTTACTGGGCTGGTATTGTTGAATGATTATTATTATGGTAAATGGAAACCAAGTACATTAATAGCTAACAAATAGTAAGTAGATTTCTGATAAACACTTCCTAAATTGATAGATATTATCCTATCTGATAAAGAGGGAATATGCTAATTGACCCTCACACTGTCGCAAGGATGGTGGCACCCACAGTCAATAAGGAAGGAATAAACTAATTGACTGTCCTGCCCTCAAAGATGGCAGCACCCACAGCCACAAGATAGTGGTGCCCAGTTCCCTCAGCCACACCGGGGTGGCAGGTGCATGGCAAGGCTGGGTCTGCCCCCAGGCAGGCCCGGCCTTGCTGTGTGCCTGCCTCTGGAGTCCCCCAATCTTCTCAGCCACCTAGCCGCCCAAGACCGGCTCAAGGTGCAGGCAAGCCTCGGATGGCGGCTTCCCAGCTGAGTCCCAAGGTACAGTCAATCCTTGGATGTCAGCTGCCCAGCTGCCCAGGGCCCCCCGAGGTGCAGGTAACCAGGGCCGGCCGAGGCTTGCACTGCTGGCAGTGGCAGCAGCAGAGGTGTGATAGGGTGTCTCCTTCCCCTAATCGCCAGCTCGTCTCCCGCCCCTGAAGGCTCCCGGCCTGTGAGAGGGGGCAGGCTGGGCTGAGGGACCCTCCCTCCAGTGCATGACTTTTCATGCACTGGGCCTCTAGTATATTAATATTTTTCTATGGAATTGTTAATATGATATTTAATAAAAGATAAATGCCTCTGGACTTCAACAAGATGATAAAGTTTTATAAAATAATTCAGTGTTCACATTGATTATATACTATTTTTTTCTTAAATGAAGGTTTGCAAAGATATATAGTCAGAATGATAATTTCCACTGATGTAGGTTCTTATCAGAAGAGATTATAAAAGTCATAAGTTCAATTTTAGGAAAAATCAGTGGAGAGAATAAAATTTTGTTGAGCTATAGTTTTCAGTTCAGGTATCTTGCATTAGAAAATCTGTGAGAAAATATTGAAATTAAAAACTAATGAAATATTTTCTGCCTGAAAATAATGCTCTAAGAAATTATATGAAAAGAAGAAAAATACGTATTTCAAATATCAAATACCAAGATTGGCTTTCATACCTAAAATTAAATGTATTGTCACTAAAAAAAAAAAAAATAGGCATGAATGTAAATGACCATTAATTCATAGGCATAAATATTTACATATGTGCTAAAAAATGTGTATATTCTCTATATATACAATATACTTTTTCTATATATAATATTGTCTATGCATATGTAGATCTATCGATATGTGTATATACACTTATATGTAGATATATACATATATAGTTATATATACTTATATGTGTATATGTATACTATCATTGTCATTACTGATGGGGGAAATGTAGCATAAATGATAAGGCAAAGTGCGATGTTTTATTCCTGTTTCTGATATTTTTTGTGTGATATTGGGCAAGATATTACTTTTATCTTTTTCTCTTCTTCCTCATCTAAAAAGAAATAACTGATAACTATAATAACTTACCTCAGTTTGGGTCCTGAGAAGTAATTGAGGTAACTTCTCAAAAGTAATTAGTAATATCTAAATATCTGTCAGGCCCAGCCACAGTGGCTCAATGGTTGAGTGTTGACCTATGAACTAGGAGGTCACTGTTCAATTCCTGGTGGATTTCTGGTTGGGGCATATGCCCCTGTTACGGGCTCCCTCCCCAGAAGGGGGCATGCAGGAGGCAGCCAATCAATGATTCTCTCTCATCATTGATGCTTCTCTCTCTCCCCTTTTCTCTTCCTCTCTGAAATTAAAAAACTATATTAAAAAATAAAAAATAAATACCTGTCAAATAAAAGCCATTTGGTGTGTATTTGTTTTTATTCTTATTTTTGTCACTTTTGATATATTAAATATAACCAGTAATATTAACATTTGTTTTACATGACACATGTCTAGATTTTTAAACTAATTTTATTTATTAAGAATATTTTTTTTTGCCTATCATTATTTTAAACAATAAAACAATTTATTTCCTATTGGTTTCTATTTCAAAAAAACAACAACATAACAAACTTAATATGTAGATAGTTTTAGATATATTTAAATATGTTAGTATCAAATAATTTCTAGTACAAAAACCACACATCTTTTAGCATACCTTCAAAACACATCTATTTTTCTAAAATATATAAGCATGTTTTCTTTCTGAAATAACATGTTTACAATGTGTCATAATAATCAGCTGTTTATATTTGTGTTCTCTTAATACAGTCTGTTATTTAATATTTTATTACATGTATGAGATATTTTGTTTAAATTGATGGAACTGCATTTGTCTTTATTTATGTCTTTGTTTTATTACTGTCTTTGTCTCTGCTTTATTTTTGCTTCTTTATTTTAAAACCAATGTGGCTAGCATGAATTCCTGAACTCTTTATAACATATTTGAGTACCGTTCAGTTTTAGGATATCTAACATAATACTACTTGTTACTTATCATGAAAGGGGGAAAAACAGCTAAGAATTAAACTTGCCACATATTTAATTGAAGCAATGAGATCTTATTTTTTCCCCCATCAATTCAGTAAATAAACTATAATAACTTTTCTCACCTCGGGCAATGTGACAGTAAGAATTATTGGACTTTTCAAGTTGTAGACTCAATTTGAAATATCAGAACCAGTGTCCCTGTGGGCCTAATTTTCTTTTCTCCGTTCCCCTTCCCCTGCCTGCATGACTCCCCTAGACTGTGCCATTTACAAGGCACTTGTGAAAAGTGGCAGAAGAACACTACAAACATAACACATATAAGGAGCTACATACAAAGAGTTTTTGTTTGTTTTCCAGGTGTCATGGGGATCCACAGATGTGGTCACATCACAATGAATATACTTAAACCACTAGTTTATCCTCCTGCATTGCAAAAGTACTAGCATTTTAAGGGCCATTGTTATTCTTAATTTACATGAGAATTGTTGGAGATAAAGTCAAGAGACGGACAATTGAAAATTGAGTGAGAAAACTTCAAGTTCTTTATTTTCACTTTGACCTCTTTTCACGTGTTCAGTTTGTGAGGAAATTGGTAACAGTCATTAAGATGAATGCTACCTACTGCAGAGGTTTATAATTTGGTGAGTGTTGATGAGAGGACCAACACGTGTGCTACCATTTATATTGTGGTCCTTTAGTAAGGAGCGAGGCAGGACTATTACTCTGAAAGGATGGTGTTTCCCTTCTCTCAATGGAGTAAGTGTGCTAGAGTTGCCCTAACAAGGTACCAGATACCGGATGCTTTTACTGTCTATGCCCAAGTCCCATGTGTGAGGCTTCTCCACCGCCCTTGCCCTCCAGATGTGTTATGTTGCCTCCTACCTGCTGGCTGCCTTCCGGGTCAATGCCTCCTCAAGCACCAAGGACATCAAGGAGATCCTGGACAGCATAAGCATCAAGGCAGAAGAGGACCAGCTCAACAAGGTGATCAGTGAGCTGAAGGGAAAAACATCGATGTAATTGACCAGGCTGTTAGCAAGCTGGCCAGCTGTGGCCTTCTCCACCACCCCAGGGGTCTGCAGCTCCTGCTGCTGGTTCTGCCCCAACAACAGCACAGGAGAAGAAAGATGAGAAGAAGGAGTTGGAGGAGTGACATGACGACATGAGATTTGGCTTGTTCAATTAGAGTCCTGCTACCTGGGGAAAAAAAATCTCACAAATTTGGAGGATAGAGGTTTAAATTCAAGGTATTGGCAAGGTTGGTTTCTTCTGAGGTCTCTCTGCTTGGCTTTCAGATGACTTTTTATCTCCTGTGACAATTTCCTCTGTTTATAGAATACCAGTCATATTGCATTAGGGCCCACCTTAAAGGCCTCATTTTAAATTAATTAACTGTTTAATGACTATCTCCAAATAAGGTCACATTCTGTAGTAATGGGACTCGGAACTCCAACGTATGAAATTTGGTGGGGAGAGGGGCATAATGCAGCCCATAATACCCAGCACTGGCTTCCCATCCTGTGTATAGGCCAGCATTAAATCTTCCATTGAGCAAAGATGTTGCAACATAGAGCAAATTGAAAGAGTACTTACTTTGCATGAGCAACTTGTGAGCATGGGGAAAGTCAGGATGGGTTCAGGAACTCAGAAAGGAAGAGACATTTATTGAGTTCCAGGAATAGAAGCAGAGGGTAAAAATCCACTGGATCTCCACTGCTAAAAGATTCTAGAGAAAATTAAAGTGAGTTAAGGTTTTCTAGGAAATTATAACTGATTTTCAATTATTATAATAGAGTAAATATTAGAATAATAAGACTAAAAGTCATATTTCATAGTCATATTTATGGCTTTGGAAAAGGTTTGAACAAATGTACCTCTCAGAGTGGATATGGAATTTAGTATTCAGAGGCTCTTTACAGAGGTCAAAAATACCAAAGGCAACAATGGCTCTGGCAGTCACAGCAGAATAAAGAGCAGGAGGGTAACTAGTTTACATAATTTTACAAAATCCCCTCAGTTAAAACAAGAATAAGCCACCCTGGAATACTTATCTTTAAATCTCTTTTTTGAAAAGCAAAAGGAATGTGAATACCTAAAAGCAAATCTAAATGTCTAAAAAGTAAAAGTAATTTTTTGGAAAGTAAAACAAACAAGATTAATAAAACAATGAATACTTTTTGATCCACCTATTTGTAATCAGTTGAAAAGAATCTAAGGGGAAAAAAGTTATTTGAATAGAATATAAATATTTGCAATGAGAATGGTAGTAAGTGCTAATGTCAGTATAATTATAATATTCTATATGTACATATCCTATATAATAAAAGCCTAATATGCTAAGTGTTCAGTCATCCTTTCAACCAAAGAAAACATAATATGCTAATGATATGCTAAAGCCACTCAACTGCTCACTATGACATGCACTGACCACCAGGAGGCAGATGTTCCGACCTGTAGGTTAGCTTGCTGCTGGGGTCCAGCTAATCGGGATGAGCGAGATGTGCCGGGCATGCCCTGGAGACCTCCCGTGGCCCCTCCCTGGCTGGCCAACTTCCCGTGTCCCTCCCCAGCCCTGATCGTGCACCGGTGGGGTCTCTCGGCCTGGCCTGCGCCCTCTCGCAATCTGGGCTGAGGAACCCCCCCTCCCAAGTGCATGAATTTTGTGCACTGGGCCTCTAGTATATGATAATTTAGTGTCTCCCTGTGTTATACTATTAAACTGTATCATTATTCTCTTCTAGTGTTTTGCTAGGTAATGGAAACATGTAAGGACCCCAGAATTAGATTGTCCTGTGTGAGCCTCCAAACTCCAGACTATCCCTTAGGAGCTGTGAGACCATGGACATGCTACTCAACTTCTTTGGGCCATATATGTAAATGGAGGATATAAAGATGACCATAAAGAAATTACGAACCTAAATAGATAGTATTGTAAAGAGGACATAAGGAAGGCCAAGAGACATATGAAAACATGCTCAAAGTCACTAATCATCCAAGAGATGCAAATCAAAATGACAATGAGGTACCATCTCACACCTGTCAGAATGGCTACCACCAACAAATGACAAGTACTTATGAGGATGCAGAGAAAAAGAAATCTTCACGCACTGTCTATGGGAATGCAGACTGGTGCAGCCACTGTGGAGAACAGTATGGAGTTTCCTCAAAAAACTAAAAAAACACAACTCCCATTTGACCCAGTAATCCCACTTCTAGGAATATATCCCAAGAAACTAGAAACACCAATCAGAAAGGATATATGCACCCCTATGTTCTTAGCAGCACAATTCACCATAGCTAAGATTTGGAAACAGCCTAAGTGCCCATCAGCAGATGAGTGGATTAAAAAACTGTGGTACATCTACACAGTGGAATACTATGCTGCGGTAAAAAAGAAGGAGTTCTTACCATTTGCAACAGCATGGATGGAGCTGGAGAGCATTATGCTAAGTGAAACAAGCCAGTCAGAGAAAGATAAATATCACATGATCTCACTCATTTATGGAATATAATGAACAACATAAACTATTGAACAAAAACAGATCCAGAGACAGAGAAGCATTGATCAGACCGTCAAACCTCAGAGGGAAGGTAGGGGAGGGTGGGAGAAAGGGGGAAAGGTCAACCAAAGGACTTGTATGCATGCATATAAGCCTAACCAATGGACACAGACACCAGGGGGGTGAGGGCATGAGTAGGGGGGGGTGAGGGGCAATGGGAGGATAGGGACATATATGTAATACCTTAATCAATAAAGAAAAAAATAAATAAAAATATTAACTAGAAACACAGAAGATAGATTTAATAGGTGAAAAAGCCACCTAATAAAACAAACCAATAAAAAATATCTATACATATAAAAAGCCAGCGACTGGAATGCTGTAACGACTGTAAGGACCTTAACAACTGGTCACTATGACATCCACTGCGGCCAGCAAACTGACCCAATCAGGGGTGGGGCCAACTGGCCAACCTCCCAGGGCCCTTCCTGCCAGCTGGCCCCGCCCCTGATTGGCCTCTTCCACCCTGATCGAGGGTGGGTGGTGGGGCAATCCCCCACCATGGCCCTTCCCCCCCGGCCAGCCTCACCCCTGATCAGCCTGCCCCACCCCAATTGGCCCCCACAGCCCCTCCTCAGGCCTGGCCCTACCCCCAATCAGCCCCCCATCCCAATTGGGGCCAGGGCCCACCGGCCAATTGCCCACAGCCCCTCCCCTCAGCTGGCCCAGCCCTGATCGGGCCCCAATCAGGGTGGGCTGGCAGGCCAACCTCCCGCCGTCTCTTCCTCCTGACAGGCCTGGCCCCAATCCACCCTGATTGGGGCTGGGTGGGCCAGACCCCACCAGTGCATGAATTCATGCACTGGGCCTCTAGTTTAAAATAAAAATATATGCCACAGAGTGAGAAAAAATAAGTGTTTAAGATACATTACTAAATAACAACCTGCTAGACTGAAGGAAGCAAGTCATTTTTCTAGAGTCTAATGGTGTATTTTATGCATAAAGTATCTAAGGAGTAAATTTCATTATTGTCTTTCCCTCAAGCTGGAGGTATTCTTAATTAGAAATTTCATTACTCTACTGAAGAGAAAAACTTCATGATCAAAGAGAGTAAATAGCATTACATAAGTTGATTCACTGACTAGGACTCAAAGATAAAATACTTAAAAGATAGTACTGATTAAAGATATTGTAAAGAAATAAAACTGCATTTCTTTCCTAGTTGTAGTTATCACTTATATTTCTATGTGACTGGATTGTTTTCTTTTTCTTTTCAAAAACCAGAGAAAACAAAGACCAATAGATGACTATTAAAATAGAATTATCAATTGTAGCCAACTTTAGTAATTATTTCAAATAATAAAATGGTATTTTGTCATTTAATTAGAGTTTAAGGAACCAGAACAGTGAAATGGGAACCTGGGTTCTACTCCCATGTCTACCACCAAGTGTCTGGTAGATGTTTGTCATGACACGACTGCTTTGGACAACTTCTCCCTGTTCCTCTGAATCTTACAGTGTTTTCTTTACTCTTCAGTTGAAGCTTAGGATTTGGGGGTGTTTTGAGAGATCAATATGACATGACATTATTAAAATCATAGAATGTTGTAGAGTACAATTAGCTATGTAAAGTGTCTGAAAACCCCACAAAATACCCAGGTAAGAGAAGAGAGTTACATGCTTAAGATTTTGAACTAAACTGGAACTGTAAAATGTAGCTCAGTGAGAGATCCTAGTTTCATTTTTTCTCATTCATAGCTCTGGAGGAGCCAGAAGTAGGTTTGTGCATGCTGGGAGTGGAGTGCAGGTTCATATCAATCATTTACTCAACTAGTATTGACCAATTAATTTAATAATATGAGGCAGTCAGTGTTCTAGGAGCTGGAATTATAGTTCCATTATTTTTAGACAAGATATACTTGGCTACGTATGATTAGGGTATGGCTAATTACGATGTTTCTCTTTTATTAGATAGGATTCCAGTGGGATTCTCATACTGTCTTTAAAATATTTTTGTTGACTTATTTTTTCCATATTCAATTATATAATTCCCAAATAACTATTTTACCTTAATATTTTCTAATTGTATATTCTATCATTCATTTATATTAATTTCATAGTGAATGTCTTATAGGGCAATAGCAAATGATATATGAAAAGGAGATTCTTGCTGTTCATAGTGTATCCCTAGTATTTCTTATTAATCAGATGCAAGAATTTAGTTGAAAGTATATATTGCTATCCTTATTTTGTAAAGAATCATTATCAGTAACATAAACTAAATATTATCAGTTATATTTTTCTATCTTCAGAGATGGTCAACTATATATATTTCTTTCTTTTCACCTATTTTAATTTCCACTAAAAGTATTAATTGATGCACTACTATTAAACGGTTCCTATGTTTCTTTATCCATTGCCATTATATTTCTGGATTAGTCTAAGGACAGGAAGCTATCAATAGTGATGGCATTAATATAATAAGAAATGTTAAAATAGTTGTATTGATATGTCAAATAATATATGTTCTTGTGTGTTATTATATTATCTTCTCTCTCATTTATATAATCATGCACTTCCATAATTTCATACTTGGTTAATTTTAAATATTTCAGTTTGGTGTTTTTCAGTAACAAACATTTTATTGACCATCTAAAGCTATAATAAGATTGTTTGCAGTATGATATATTTTGTCATATAACAATACTATTGTTACACATTTATTTTAGTTGAATTGATTTCCATGTTTTTCCTTTATTTTTAAAATATATTTTTTATTGACTTCAGAGAGGAAGAGAGAAGGGAGAGAGAGAAAAAAACGTCAATGATGAGAGAGAATCATTGATCAGCTGCCTCTTGTACACCCCACAAGCCCGCAACCCAGGCGTATGCCCTGACCGGGTATTGAACCATGACCTCCTGGTTCATAGGTCAATGCTTAACCACTCAGCAACACCAGCTTGGCTTTCATTTCTTAGTTTTCAAGTATCTGTGGGGGGTTTTGGTTTATTTTTTGTTTCTGTTTGAAAATATCATTTTGTTCAATTATGACTTTATTATCAGACTAGTCCTTTAACCTGGCAAAAATTATTGATGCAATATTTTATTTCTACCATCTTTCCTTTTTTTTTTATTTTTCAACTAGTTCTAACTTTCCTAAGCTTCTCTTTCATTTCCAGATGTATTTTTGAATTATTGTTTTACCTTATTTTCTGATACTGTTAGGTTGTTCCCTCATTAATTTCCTCCCCTAACCACTGCCTTAGTGGTTGCAAATAAAATTTTATTGTATAAATTTAATTTTAAGCTTAAATTGAAACAATGGCTTTATCTTTCCTTACAAATAATGTATACATTTTAGAACATTCCAATCCAAAAACTACTCATCCAAACTGAATATCCAGGTACGTAACATTTGTACATTTTTTAAACCCCACGTTTGTGATGGTAATTCTGAATTTACATTTATTTTACAATTATATGTTTTCCATTCCTTTTACAGCAAATCACCTTAGAATTAACTTACATTATCTAAAAATTTTTAGCAATGTTATTGTAGCAATTGACATGCAATGAACAGTATATGTATAGATGTATATATGAAAATAATATTTTATTTGTTTATTGGAGATTTGTATTTGTTTTATTAATTGTGTAAATTTCTGATTTTGTCTACTATTTTAATGTGGGCATATGTTAATAAATATGTAGATATATAATATTTCTATTGGATATATTTATGAAAAAATATTAAAATGTTTTATATGATTTAGCTAATAAATGTAATTTAAACTCTTGTTGACAACTTATTGCAATATTTTCTCCAGGATGGTTACTGCCATCCTATATAATAAAAGCCTAATATTCCACTCAATCAAACAGCAGAATGCCTGGTGGAACGACTGGTCCCTATGATGTGCACTGACCACCAGGG
>NW_005370116.1:2936165-2940196 GCF_000412655.1 Myotis brandtii
TGGTTGCAAATAAAATTTTATTGTATAAATTTAATTTTAAGCTTAAATTGAAACAATGGCTTTATCTTTCCTTACAAATAATGTATACATTTTAGAACATTCCAATCCAAAAACTACTCATCCAAACTGAATATCCAGGTACGTAACATTTGTACATTTTTTAAACCCCACGTTTGTGGTGATGGTAATGAATTTACATTTATTTTACAATTATATGTTTTCCATTCCTTTTACATTACAGATAAGATTTGAGATCATTTTTTGTGAAGCAAATCACCTTAGAATTAACTTATATTATCTAAAAATTTTTAGCAAAGTTATTGTAGCAATTGACATGCAATGAACAGTATATTTATAGATGTATATATGAAAATAATATTATATTTGTTTATTGGAGATTTGTATTTGTTTTATTAATTGTGTAAATTTCTGATTTTACAGATAAGATTTGAGATCATTTTTTGTGAAGCAAATCACCTTAGAATTAACTTATATTATCTAAAAATTTTTAGCAAAGTTATTGTAGCAATTGACATGCAATGAACAGTATATTTATAGATGTATATATGAAAATAATATTATATTTGTTTATTGGAGATTTGTATTTGTTTTATTAATTGTGTAAATTTCTGATTTTGTCTACTATTTTAATGTGGGCATATGTTAATAAATATGTAGATATATAATATTTCTATTGGATATATTTATGAAAAAATATAAAAATGTTTTATATGACTTAACTAATAAATGTAATTTAAACTCTTGTTGACAACTTATTGCAATATTTTCTCCAGGATGGTTACTGCCATCCTATATAATAAAAGCCTAATATTCCACTCAATCAAACAGCAGAATGCCTGGTGGAACGACTGGTCCCTATGATGTGCACTGACCACCAGGGAGCAGACGCTCTACACAGGAGCTTCCCCAGCCCCAGACCAGCTAAGGCAGGTGCCAGTGGGGGCCCCCAGATTGCCCTGCCGGTTGCCCCACATAGGGAGGTGACCGGCGGCAGCAGCCAGGCTTAGGGAGCCTACCCATGCATGAATTTTGTGCACCAGGCTTCTAGTTTTAAATACATTTGTTATTTTTTAAACTTACATACATTTTCAATATTTATTTGCTGCCCATTTTATCAATATTTGTCTTTAAAAATTATGCATTTTTGTTTCTGGTAGGGAATGCATATATGTATTTTTTTTTTTCATTTTCAATTATAGTTTACACTCAGTATTATTCTGTATTAGTTTCAGATGTATAGCCAAGCAGCTAGAAAATCATGTACTTTACAGAGTGGCCCCTCTGCTGATTTAAGTACCCACCTGACCCCATACATATAGTTTCTGTTTTTTTTTATGTCAGGTATTAAAAAGCCTTCTAGCCAAAGATTGAAAGTGTGTATACATCACATTTCCTTTCCTTTGACATTCATATGCTTGTATTTAGCATATTCAAATATTTATTATTTTTAAAATCCACAGATATATTAAGGTGTTCAACATATTGCTTTGCTATTGGTTTTCTTCCCTTTCTTCCCCTTTTTTAAATTTGTAGTGTAATTTAATGATTGGTTTTTAGCCAATTCACTTCTCTGCCTCTTCTAATAAAATACTTTAAAATAGTCAAATTTTTAAATTTGCCCAGATGGGCAAGTATAATAAATCTTATAGTGTAGTTTATAATGTTAGATACATTAAATATGAAAGCATAGACTTTATTCCTCCTTCTATGCTTCTTCCACTTATTTCTTCTTCAAAATGATGTTCTGCATATAAGAGGTTACTTAATTCCTAGGTTTTTATCAGAAAATTAACATGTACATATATAGATATGCAGATTGGTATATTTTCATATAACAAATTATCTTTTTATTTTTATCACCAACTCATACATAATTACAATTCACCATTAGGAAAGTTATCATAAATTTACTAATATAAACATAATTAAAGTCATTATGAATGTTAGCAGTTGCCTATACTATGTGATGAGAAAAAATTTTGGTTTTCCATTTGGTGACTAATGTTAATTCATTTATTTTTAATTTCTACAGGGTTTCCCATTTGAGCTGTAACAATTTTAGTTACTAATTATGAATTAAAGCAAGGTGTTTGGGGAATTAAGAAGTGCTTTCATGGTGCTGATGAATATATATTTGCTGCGGAATTAATTAATATTATTCTAACCACATTGTGGATACAACCAATCTGCACAATCCCCAGATTGCCCTCATGTAAGCAAGTCTTGATATTTGTTTCTAATGCTTGTTTAAAGTACAGTGAATTCGTGCCTTCAAATTTAAATTAAACATAATAGGTAGCAAACGTCAGCTATTAAATGTGTGAGTGACCATCAGAATTCAGTTATTCTATTAGCAATATTTTTATTATAAAATTGGAAATTTATTATACACCAGTATATATTTCAAGATAACATTTCATGACTAATGTAGTAAGCACAAACATTAATTTAACTTACATACATTTTCAATATTTATTTGCTGCCCATTTAATCAATATTTGTCTTTAAAAATTATGCGGGGTTTTTTCTGGTAGGAAATGCATATATGTATTTTATTTTTTTTTCATTTTCAATTACAGTTTACAGTCAGTATTATTCAATATTAGTTTCAGATGTATAGCCAAGCAGCTAGAAAATTATGTACTTTACAGAGTGGCCCCTCTGCTGATTTAAGTACCCACCTGACCCCATACATATAGTTTCTGTTTTTTTATGTCAGGTATTAAAAGGCCTTCTAGCCAAAGATTGAAAGTGTATATACATCACATTTCCTTTCCTTTTACATTCATATGCTTGTATTTAGCATATTCAAATATTTATTATTTTTAAAATCCACAGATATATTAAGGTGTTCAACATATTGCTTTGCTATTGGTTTTCTTCCCTTTCTTCCCCTTTTTTAAATTTGTAGTGTAATTTAATGATTGGTTTTTAGCCAATTCACTTCTCTGCCTCTTCTAATAAAATACTTTAAAATAGTCAAATTTTTAAATTTGCCCAGATGGGCAAGTATAATAAATCTTATAGTGTAGTTTATAATGTTAGATACATTAAATATGAAAGCATAGACTTTATTCATCCTTCTATGCTTCTTCCAATTATTTCTTTTTCAAAATGATGTTCTGCATATAAGAGGTTAATTAATTCCCAAGGTTTTAATCAGAAAATTAACATGTACATATATAGATATGCAGATTGGTATATTTTCATATAACAAATTATCTTTTTATTTTTATCACCAACTCATACATAATTACAATTCACCATTAGGAAAGTTATCATAAATTTACTAATATAAACATAATTAAAGTCATTATGAATGTTAGCAGTTGCCTATACTATGTGATGAGAAAAAATTTTGGTTTTCCATTTGGTGACTAATGTTAATTCATTTATTTTTAATTTCTACAGGGTTTCCCATTTGAGCTGTAACAATTTTAGTTACTAATTATGAATTAAAGCAAGGTGTTTGGGGAATTAAGAAGTGCTTTCATGGTGCTGATGAATATATATTTGCTGCGGAATTAATTAATATTATTCTAACCACATTGTGGATACAACCAATCTGCACAATCCCCAGATTGCCCTCATGTAAGCAAGTCTTGATATTTGTTTCTAATGCTTGTTTAAAGTACAGTGAATTCGTGCCTTCAAATTTAAATTAAACATAATAGGTAGCAAACGTCAGCTATTAAATGTGTGAGTGACCATCAGAATTCAGTTATTCTATTAGCAATATTTTTATTATAAAATTGGAAATTTATTATACACCAGTATATATTTCAAGATAACATTTCATGACTAATGTAGTAAGCACAAACATTAACCTATCATGTATTTAAATGTCTTATAATTAACTATGCTTTCTTTAGCCAAAATGTAATCCTCTTCTATTTTTATATGAATTGTTTCTCTTTTTAAAAATTTTTTATTTTATTGTTTAAAGTATTACAAATAGTAGTACACATGTCTCATTTTATTCCCCCATTGACCTTCCCCCAGCCTGCCCT
>NW_005370116.1:2940592-2943183 GCF_000412655.1 Myotis brandtii
ATTTTTCACAATGCTGATTATTAAGTTTTGAAAAAACAAACCCTGAATTATCAGGAGATGAGGTGAATATACTTAATTTAACTATAATGTTTCTAACATTATGTTAACAACATTTGCTCACTTAAAAAATTGTTTTCATGCAAGTTCAGAGATATTAATATGTGCATCTAAATTTTACAATAATTTACATATAGGTAAATAAATATATGAGTATCTCTCTTTGAGTGCCTATATGTGGATGTGAGTGTATTGTTTGCTAATGTAAAGCTACTAGCTATAACTGTACCTACTGGTATGATGCTACTGAAAAGACATGTAAACTTAATACATAAATATTGGAAAGCCTTCTTTTCTTATCTAAATGCCTTGAAAACTCTTGATGTAAGAAAGAATTTATTGGTAATTATGCCCCAAACAGAATAAAAATCAAAAAAATTAATTGGTACTTCTCTATTTCATACTTCAATTTAGAGTATTGCAGTCTATTATTTAAAAAAGCCATTGCATCCTCTATGAAATGATCTTGTATATGAGGTATGTTGAGTTAAAAGAGAAACTGAGGCATATTAGTATTTTCAAGACTTTACTTGAATCAACATAGTTTGGAATTGGGCAGCATCAAATCTAAAGTGGTTATGACTACTCAGGGACAGGATCTAGGGGAAGTGTTTCTATAGATACACAGAAGCAAAGCAAGGAGAGTATTTGATTGGCTATAGCCTAAGCAGTTGCCTTATTTGGGAAAAACCTAGTTGGCTGTTTGTGATTGGATTCCTTTACCTTGGAGCATTTGTAGGACTTTGTACTGGCTTAGTCTTCAATTTGCTTACTTAGGTTGCTAAGGCATTAGAGCCATTTCAGTCTAATGGCTTCTGTGTTTACTTACTTGAACAGTTGTTATAGACGGTAACTTCCATAATAAGGTGCAAACAAGATTATTGAGGTTGTATAGTAAACACCATGACACATGTAACTTTGCTGTTTGAAATTTGTTTCTACATCTGAATTAAAAATATTGAATTAACTAAACTTTGAAAAACACATAAACAACTAACAGTTGCTATAAGAATCTTACCTAATAATAGACAAACATGTAAATTGACCGTACCTTTGCTATGCTAACCAGCCAATCAGGAGAGTATGCAAATTAACCCAACAAAGATGGCGGTTAATTTGCATATGCAGGCTCCAAGTGGCGGAGCGAAGCCTGACGGCTCCTGGGCTGGAACAGCGAAGCCTGACGGAAGCCCTGTGTGTTTATGTCTCCCGTCAGGCTCAGCAGCCCCAAGCCTTGCCACCTCGGTGCTGGGGCTGCTGGGGGCCGGATTGGAGACACAAACACACAGGAGGGCCCTGCACCCAGAAGTCCCAAGCCCCATTGAGGCAGTACTGGGGCTGCTGAGGGCTTGATCGAAGACATAGATCTGCAACCCCAGCACACAGCAGCCCCAAGCCCCGCCATCAAGGTACTAGGGCTGCTGGGGGTATCAGAGACACAAACCCACAGGCCTGGAACCCAACAGACCCAAGACCAGCCACTGCGGTGCTGGGGCTGCTGGATGCCGGATGAGAGACACAAACACATAGGAGGGCCCTGCACCCAGCAGAACCAAGCCCCACCACTGCAGTGCTAGGGCTGCTGGGGGCAGAATCGGAGACACAAACCCGAAGGACTGGCACCCAGCAGCACAGGCACCCAGCAGACCCAAGCCCTGCCACCATGGTGCTGGGGCTGCTGGGAGCCAGATCAGAGACACAAACCCACAGCGGGCGCTGGCACCCAGCAGCCTCAAGGCCCACCACCTCGGCGCTAGGGCTGCTGAGGGCAGGATCGGAGACACAAACCCTGCGAGCCCTGCACAGGATGGGTGCTCTGCTCCAGGCGAAGTGCTTTCCCTCTGACCCAGCTCTCCCTAGGAGTCAGGGGCAGAGGGCACTCTCCCTGGGAACCCGGAAATCCACCTCTGGGGTGACTGCGCAGCAGCCACGCCTGGCGAGCCACGGAGAGGGTGACCTACCCATGTGGATGTGTACACTGGCGGAGGCCACACAGCTGCCATAGTTGAAGTCATCCTTGATGTAGGAGCAGGGGTAGCAGGGATCAGAATAGGCCAGGTTGGCAATGGAACCCCAGCTCCCCACCGAATGACTAGAGCACAAGGTCCTCAGTCACTTCCTGAGCAGCAGTCAGCCCTGACCGGGGATCAAACCCGAAACCTAAGTAGGTGCCCTGGCAGAATGGAACCCAAACCTTTGCTATGGCAGAGGAGCTCCGACCCACAGCAGGGGCCAGGGCAGCCAGAGGGGTTTTGTTGAGGGGCCCTGACAGGCAGCCCGCAGAGCAGTGGGTTAGAACCTCCTCCTGATACAGCAAGGTTGCGGGTTAGATCCTGGTCAGGGCACAGACAATAAGCAACCAAAGAGAGCATAATAAGTGGAACAACACACTGGTGTTTCTCTTGCTCCCTTCCTCTCTCTAAAATAATCAATCAATAAAAATTAAAATAAAAAATAAACCCTCTGGCTTGTAGAATTGCCAGAACAATTAGAAAGCGAAGTCCCATCCCTTCCGGTTCATTCAACAAATCCTT
>NW_005370116.1:2943547-2957389 GCF_000412655.1 Myotis brandtii
TGGGAGGACACTCTAACTACTGATCCACACTGACCAGGACCTGGAGGTACACTTAAAAATTTTTTTCAGATCTGCCCTGGCCAGGTGGCTCAATTGGTCAAAGTCTCAATCTGTACTCCAAAGGATTTCCTGTTGAATTCTAGGTTAGGGCACATACTTAGGTTTAGGTTAGATCCCAGTGGGTCAGCAGGTGCAGAGGCAGCCTACCAGTATTTCTCTGTCACATGGATGTTTCTCTCTCTAAATATCAATTCTAAAAACATCCTCAGGTGATAATTAAATATACATATATTAAAAATTTTTCAGATCTAAAATTTTATTTGATTCTTTTTTACAGTTTATTTTTTATTTACAGTTCACATTCAATATACTATCCTATATAATAAAAGCCTCATATGAAAATTGACCGAATGGTGGAATGACTGGTGGCTATGAACTGACCACCAAGAGACAGACACTCAATGCAGGAGCTGCCCCCTGGTGGTCAGTGTGTTTCCACAGAGGGAGTGCC
Source organism: Myotis brandtii (assembly GCF_000412655.1). Taxonomy (NCBI): domain Eukaryota; kingdom Metazoa; phylum Chordata; class Mammalia; order Chiroptera; family Vespertilionidae; genus Myotis; species Myotis brandtii. The sequence continues at coordinate 2,944,059 of NW_005370116.1, forward strand.
ACTCAGCCAGAAGCGGGACTCACAGCTGGCAAGGGGAGCAGCAGTGGCGGGAGCCTTAGCGGCAGCACTAAGGAGCAGCAAGCTGAGCGGTAGGAAGCAGCAAGCAGGTGGGCAGTAAGGAGGAAGGGGTCTTGGACTGCGAGAGGGCACAGGCCGGGCTAAGGGACCCCCCACCCATCCCGAGTGCACGAATTTCGTGCACCGGGCCTCTAGTAGTGAGATAAGACCAGAGAATCCAGTACAAATATTATTGACCAAGAAAATGTGGAGCATATGAGAGAATATATAGTACTAGAAATAAATTAAAACAGGTCCAGAATTATAGGATGATCCCACTTCTTGTGTTAACTTGTTACCTTAACATTATTATAAAAAGAGTCTTTGTCACTTTCAAAAGTGTGCTGGTTTGAAAGATAAGTTCTGCTTGTTATCACCATTTTTTTAATAAGGAAAAATTAAAGTAGCCCCTCTATATGCTGTCCTAGTTGTTTTCTGATATTTCAGAGACTGGGTTTCATTTTGTGTATTTTTGTAGAAGGTCTTTCTCAACCCAAGATTGTAAAAAGTGTCTCCTTACTGGAAGGGTTAATATTGAGGGATGATATGAAAGAAGGAGAATATAGAAGGAGAAGCAAGAGTTGGATAAAAATGATAGATGCAAATGACCTCTAGTTAAGAATGAATTTAGAAGAAAGAGAGAGCAAAAGCAAGCTATTTAGATAAACTTTAACTTAATCTGGATAACTAGCCAAATTAAAGAGGTAGTCCTAAATGTTTACAAGGATTTTTAAATAATGCTTAAGTCATAACACAAAAATTATTCTGTATTACACAATGAGCATATCTAACAATGCTAAGGAAAAGACAAAAAACCTGGAACATATACCTTTCTTCTGGGACTTAGTAGCAAAATTTTATATTATAAATGTGCTTGATAAAAAAAAAAGTTGTAGGTAGGTAGTTAAATGGAATTAAAATTGAGAGGAGAAATAGAAAAAAATTGCAGGTATCTATAATAGCCTTCTGAGAAGGAAGGAGTTAAGAATAATAGGAGTAAAGAATACCTTCAAAAGGCCCTGTGAAATGAAGAAAAGGAGATATGAATGGGCATAGTTATATAAGTTTTGTAATTGCAATATAGTGAATTTTCTGAGATTACATAGGTAATGTTCTCCATTTTGTTTAGGAAATGAGAAAGACTATTTCTGCTTTTATGAAAGGAATGTAAGTTTAACAGGATAGTGGCCAAAAAATAGGAATAGTTGTTCAAGGTAAAAGCAAGGAAATTGATAATTGGAACAAGTAAAACAATAGGAAGATTAAAATAACATTTTATGTGGATTGAGGTAGTTACAGTAAATGCTAGCATGCATTGGAACCGTCTACTTAAAGTTGATTATTTTCCTAAGGACAGAAATTATTATTTTATTTCATTAATGAGTAGAACTTCATGCTCATTATGTGACGTGTGAACACTTAACATATATCTATTTATGTTAGATTGACAACAGCTACAAAGTCATAAAAAGACTAACACATTTTAAAATAATTTTCTCTTTTTGTGGTTCTATTGTAGTCTTATAGAGTACCTTAGAGATCGTTAATATATGTACCAACTCTATTGCATAAAAATCTGAGGAAAAAATAATACTTTAAAAAATATTTGCTCTTAGAATTTAATATATTAGGTCCAATCCAAACTACATCTTCCTTTAAATACTGCTTCTTGATATGAAAAAGTATTTTCTTCCCCTGCTGTCATTTTACATCAGGAGGCAAGTTGCATTAATTTAAGAACAAATCCTTTTGTTCTGTCCATTTCAAACTCCACATCCAAAATCTCAACCTGTGGATTACAACATTTTTTCCCTCCCTGAGAATGTGTTTTCTTATAATACAGAAAAGGGAATAAAAAGGCAATTCAAAATCTCCAGCTGTTTAAAACTGGGGAAAAAAGAAAAACAATTTTCTGCAGCTTAAAATGTATGTGTTGTCCTTGAATGGATATTAAGGCAATTAATTGTGGTTGTTTTCCTTACCTGAAAAATCAATCAGGCAGTGATGATATCATCAGGTACATCAAAGGTTTTAAAGAAAACACAGTAAACAAGACTTAATTATTGCACTTACCACATAAGGGGTGAACTCTAGGAACTTAAACTATAAGGCAGATTAATTTTCTTCCTTTTATTTTTCTTTTCCTGTGGCGATTGCTATAGCAACAAAACTAGATTGTATGTGAGGCCAATATCTACAAACTTTTAAGGGGAACAGCAGCTCCAGCATACTCCCAGTTTTTAGTATGAAAGAAAGAATAGCCATCCAAAGCGTAGAATGATTAGTTCTATAAAAGGTCCAGTTTAATATGTATTGCATAGATCGCTCATTGTTTTGAAGAGAATCTTGGAAACATCATCTTTGTTTATATGCATCATGGAAATCATTGTTAGGGGTAGTCATTCTACTACATAGTGTGGTGATTGCCAGATGGAAAGGGGGTGGGGGAGAGAGAAGAAGGTAAAGGGGGGATAAATGGTGATGGGAGGACACTTGACTTGGGTTGGTAAACACAAAATACACTATATACTAGTAGAAGATGTATCATAGAATTGTACCTGAAACTGTTACCATAGACAGTCAGTCAGAGCATTAGGGAGTCTTCCCACTTGCCAAGATGATGGCAAGAAAAGGTTCTGACACTGGGCTGCCAAAAGCTAGAAAGATGAATGTATAGGGCCCCTACCAAGACAATTGGATAGAAAGAAAAGCCCTCTCTTCCTTATCCTTGGAAGAACTCCTGGGTTTGAGCAGGAATAAGAGATGATCTTTGAGATGAAAGGAAATGAGATTGATCTTTGAGAAGGGAGTCTGTCATTCTCCCAGATCATGTGACTCCTATATGAAACCTCTTTCCTTTTGCATCAGCACCTGCTCACATATTTGACTTTAGTTACAGCAGGGCCCTGAAACTTTTTGTTGTTGTTGTTGTTCATTTACAGTTTTTAGCAACTCTGGTGGGACAACATGGACCTCAGCAAGTGTTAAAGGGCTCTTGCTGGGCTCCCCACTGACTATGGCATGTCAACATGGGAGCTTTTCTCAGGGAATTTCCCTGTTTCTTTCTAAATGCATCAGCCACCTGAAACACTCAGCTGGTGAAAGAAAATGGGTTTTCGGGGAGCAAACTCCAAGACTGGGTAGGTTGAACTGGCATCACAATGGGAGTCCTCTATCCCTGTCACTTGGGCTTTGTGCCACTTGGACTTTGTGCCATTTGGGTCCAGTTAGGACCCCTTGTGTTATCAGTTGTCAGGAGATAAGACGCTAAGACTTGTTTGTGAGCACTTGTTTGGAATAATAGAATTATGTATCCATGTTTTGCTGACATGTTTCCACTTTTTATGGGGTCTTGCTCTGGTTTGGGGTTTGTACTTTCATGCCACCAGGAGTTGTTCTATTTAACTACAAAAGGTAACCCACTAAGATGAATTTTAGCAGGGTGGCCCATGTATAACTATGATCCAATGACTAAGAAGGAATTGTTTTTTTTTTTAATTATAACACTGCTAGGACTATGGATACGTTAGACTATGAGGAAAAGTGGCCCCTAAATGATTCCCTAAATTACTACGCCATCATACAGTTAGAACTGTTTGGCCAATGGTCAGGGAAATGGGATGAAATCTCTTATGTCCAGGTGTTTATGGCTTTACACAATAAGGATTCAGCAAAGAAAGGGGATGACCTAGTGATGCAGAGAAGGGAATTGGCTTCAAAACCCCTCCCTGATAATAAGACACAAGAAGAAAAGGAAAATGAGGAAATGTTTTTCTTTTATGACCTGAACCTGGGACTCAAAATTAGCAGCCGGAGGATATCCTCACAGCCTAGCCCCTCTTGCTAGATATCCCTGAGATAAGGCCCAGAGGAACAACAACCCCTGTATGATGAAGGAATGGCCTCCTCCTCAAAGACCTGACAGGGCACCCAATTTGACCAGGGAGCATCCTATCTAGAGCAGAATGATTTACTTTGAGTCAATACTTTATAGGCAGATTAAACCAGGAAGGACAGCTCATACTCCATTTTCCACTTCAGAATTGCTGAATTAGAAGAATTCCAACCCTTCATATAGGGAGAATCCTGAGAAAATGGGCAGATCTGATCACCTCCATTTTTGCCACTCACCATCCAAATTGAGAAGATGTACACACTCTCCTTAATATTCCGCTGATGGCAGATGAAAGGTAGCTAGTCCCATTGGGACCCCCAACTCATCAGGGGCAATACCCTTCACAGAGCTCAACTGGGACCTGAATAGTGGAAACCTAGCCTTCCTACAACATTACAAAAGGTGCATATTGGAAGGGCTTAAAAGAGGTGCCTAAACAAAGAGCCTGAATATGATATGTGCTGTTCAACAGAAACCACGAGAAGAGTCTTCTGAATTTTTAGAAAGGATCTATGGAACCAATCAAAAGCACACTGATAATGACATGCAGTTACCAGAAGATGCCCAGATAGTAAACACGACTTTTATTGGGCAACATTCCCCGGATATCAGAAGGAAGCTCCCATGTTTAGATGGGTCACTGGGAATGAATCCCTCCCAGCTGGTGGACATAGCCTTTAAAGTTTACCATGCCCGGGAAACAAGGACATTAAAGCAGACTGTCATTTTCTTGGAAACAGTGAGGGGAAACCAGGAGAGGCGGGATCCGGAAGGAAAAGGAAAGGACCTACTGGGCACCCATCAATGCACCTATCAGAAAGAGGGAGGCCATTGGAGAAAGGACTGCTTGGAACTCAAATAAATAAATAAATAAATAAATAAATAAATAAATAAATAAAATAAAAACCCTCTCTGAGAAATGTTAGAAATAAATGATGAACCTGATGATGATTGAGGAGGCCCAGGGGCTCCCCTAGACATCTCCTGACCTATTACTATTTCCCTATAGGAACCCCAGGTACAATTGTCAGTGGGAAAAAGCTAACTGATTTCCTCATAGATACAGGAGCTACATACTCAGCGCTAAATACAAAACCAACCAAGAAAAATTCAGCTACAATGATGGTTATTGGAGTGTCTGTACCTTAATAAAAACAGCCATTCCTTCAACCTCTAGAATTCCAGCTTGGGGATCAAAAACTTATCCATGGTTTTCTCTGTATGCCAGACTGCCCCATTCCATTATTGGGCCTATATTTACTTTGTAAATTGCGCAAACAAATAACTTTTTTCCCCGGAGAAGCAGCAATTATATTTAGAAGTCTCCCTGGAACATGTTCTTAGTTCCAGGTGCTCCTGACTTGCCCAGAAGAACACCCCCCACCCTTAGTTGCACTCTTCCCACCAGAGATCTACAAGCAGGTTGATATTGATTGAGCATGTGGGGGCCAACAGAACCCCAGGTAGGGCCATTAATATCCTGCTATAAAGATCAACCTAGAAAAAAGGGTACAGAGCCCACAGAAGAAACAATACCTCCTTACAAAGGAAGTATCAGGGGGAATTCAACCAGTATTGTAGAAATTCTTAAAATCAGGATAAATTCATGCTATTCTATAACATTCCCATTTTTCCAGTCAAAAAGCTTCATTCTGATGAATATCTATTTCTATAGGATCTTAGGGCCATAAATGATGTTGTCCAGGGCAGTCATCCCACAGTGCTCAAACTTTATACTTTGTTGACCACAGTGCCCAGGGACAGCAAATGGTTTTTGGTTCTAAACTTGAAGGATGCTTTCCCCCCCCCCTGTATCTCAATAGATAAACAAGCTCAACTATTATTTGCCTTTGAATGGTGGGAACCGGAAATGAAAGCTACGCTCCAATACTGTTGAACTATGTTTCCACAAGGATTTAAGAATTCCCTGTTCATATTTGGGTAAATATTAACAAAATATTTAAGGGATATTCAATTGAAATTGGGAATCCATATATATAAAAAGAAGTAAGATGCAAAGTAGGTCAGGACGGCGTAATGGTCATGACCAGCTCAGGAGGAGGGGCCAGGCGCTGCTCGAGCCTGAGAGAACAACACACAGGCACAGCCCAGAGCTGGAGAGAACAACCCTGCAGGGGGATCCAGGCCCCAGCCCTGCAGCCTTGGTGCTGGGCTGCTGGGGCAGGAGCCAGCAGAGACACAAGCCCGCAGGGGGTCCGGACCCCAGCCCCAGCCCCATGGCAGCAGCGCTGGGCTGCTGGCGCTGGAGCCAGTGGGGAGACAAGCCCGCAGAAGATGGCCCTGATTGGGCTGGTCCCTATGACGCCCAGTGTAGACAGAAAAACAGCTGATCAGGGGTTGGGGCCTTCAGCCAACCTGATAGCCCCTCCCCCCTGCCAGCCTTCGCCTGATCAGACTCTCTCATCTTGATCAAGAGCAGGGCACACAGAGCCTGGACCCTTCCTGGCAGCCCTGAGTCCATGGGGTTGAGAATTCTGATGGCCCTGCCCAGAGAGGAGAGGCGCCTGACCGGCAGGGACAGGGACAGGGACCACAGGCCTCCAGGGAGCACCGCAGAGTTGGCAAGGAGAGAAGAGGGCCTGAGAAGGGGGAGGAGGAGAAGCCAACTGACATCAGCCCAGAATCCAGCCCTTCCCCTCCAGAGGCAGCAAGACCTAAACCCAGAACCCCAGCCCCAATCGGAAGAGCCCTAGGGAGGCTTCAGGAAGCTCTACACAAAGCTGTGTGTTGAGAAGTAGAGACTTTGTGAAGCCTTGACCCAGACCACGCTGGCGCAGCTCAAAGTGGAGCTGGAGCACACCATGCAGAGTCAGGAGCGCTTTGCAGAGAGGCCGGCCCTCCTGGAGCTGGAGAGATTTGTGCACAGGATCCTGGAGCACAAGGCCGCTGAGCTGGAAGAGGAGCTGAAGGGCCTGTCCAACCTCCAGGCTGACAATCAGCACCTCAAGGAGAAGAACGTGGCCCTGATCCACATCATCAGCAAACTGTCCAAGTGACCCCAGAGGACTTTCCCCTGCATCTGCATTTATACAGCTGCTTGTGCCCACACACCCCTTCCCCTATGTGAACATGAGTGACAGGGCTGACAGGGAGTCTCTGATAAGCCATAACCTCCCCTTGGGACCTCCAGGCTCGGAGGGGAGGACAGAGCCCCCAGGAGCCAAGGGGGCCATCTGAGGCCAGGATAGAGATGGGAGGCTGAGCCAGGTAGGGGGACCTGGGCTGCAGGCAGGACCAGAAAGTAACCAAGGACCAGGGAGTGCCAGGACCAGTTGCCAGGACCAGAGTGGCCACCCAGAGGGCCCCTCTCACGTGTGCTGCCACCAGTCACCCCTCCAGGTCCTGAGCAGGGACCCGAGAATGTGTCAAGCATCCCACCCGCCTGGGCCAGGTGGGCCTGTATTTAGGGTCTGTGTACAATAGGGAGGGATGTCTTCTATTTTTTGCTGCCCCCTCCCCAACGCTGTCCCAGGCAGGGGGAGAAGGCATTTTTCAGACATAGCACAGGCACCACAAATAAAAGTCGTGAAGTTGCCAAAAAAAAAAAAAAAAACCAGAAAAAAAAAAAAAGAGCCAGCCAGCTGGCCAAACACCCCCATCCTTCCCCCCCAGCCCTGCCCTCAATCAGCCTGCCCCACCACAATAGGCCCGCAGCCCCTCCCCGTGGCTGCCTGCCCCTAATCGAACCCACTCCACCCCAATAGGGAGCAGGGACAGCCAGCCAATCTCCTGAAGCCCCTCCCCCTGTCTGGCCCCTCCCCAGATCAGGCCCCCCACCCTGGTCAGGGGCAGGGCTGGCCGGCCAACCACCCATGGCTCCTCCCCCAAGCCACTGGCCCCTGATTGGCATTCCCACCCCATTTGGGGGCATGGCCAGCTGGCCCACCAACCACAGCCCCTCCCCTTGGCCGGCCCTGCCCCCAATTGGCCCCCCAACCCAAATCAGGCCAGCAGGGGGGCATTTAGGGGCGATCAGGCTGGCAGAAGGAGCAGTTGGGGGCAATCAGGCTGGCAGGCAGAGTGGGTAGGGGCGATCAGGCAGGTGAGCGGTTAGGAGCCAGTGGTCCTGAATTTCAAGAAGGATGTCCGACTGCCGGTGTGGGATCGGGCCTAAACTGGCAGTCTGACATCCCCCGAGGGGGTCCCCGATTGGAGAGGGTGCAGGCCAGGCTGAGGGACACGCCCCCCCCATGCACGAATTTCATGCATCGGGCCTCTAGTTATTTTATAATATGTAGATGACTTACTAATAGCCAGCAATACTGAGGGACACCCCCCCATGCATGAATTTCATGCACTGGGCCTCTAGTTATTTTATAATATGTAGATGACTTACTAATAGCCAGCAATACTTATGAAGACTGCTCAGCACTATCACTGTCTTGAATAATTTGGCAAAAATAAGATATAAAGTATCACATCACAAGGCTCAGATTTGCAAACAGGAGGTGGCATACCTGGGATTCCAACTGAAATAGAGCACTAGGAGCTTGACAGATAACCCTAAACAAACCATCACTACCATAACAATCTCAGAGAAATGGAGGCAGCTTTGTGGATTCTTAGGGATTTCAGGGTTTTGCTGAATTTGGATTCCAAACTTTGGCCTTATAATGAAACCGTTGTATAATTATTTGAAAGGACTAGACTCTGAACCTCTTGAATGAACAAGAGATTGTCAGGAAACATTTGACACCTTAAAGGAAAAACTTGTGTTAGCTATTGCACTAGGATTTGCCAATATACAGAAACCTTTCAAATTATACATTCATGAAAGCCAAGGGATTGGACTTGGGGTACTAATCCAGACCCTGGGAAGTACCTCTCAGCTCATAGCCTATCCCTCAAAGAAACTAGATCACAGGACAAAAGGATGGCCACCATTCCTCTGAGCAATAGCAGCTACCTGTGACATCTTACATCAAGCAGAGAAATTCACATTGCAGCAACCTACTGCGGTATTGATACCATACCCGGTCTAAATCCTATTGGAACAGAAAGGAGCGTATTGACTGATAGCAGGATACATGGGAAAATTTCATGGCCATTTTATTAGATAATCCAAATTTAACCAGCCACCCTACTCCTGGATATAGAGGGAAGCTCAGACTTCCAACATGATTGCTTAGAAATCATTGACAAAGTTTGTATCAGCAGACCAGATCTATTGGACCAGCCACTGACAGAACCTGACTGGGAATTAGATGCAGCTGGGAGCAGCTTCATGGAGAATGGTCAATGACAAGCCGGGTACATGCTGGTCACCATACACAAGGTAATAGAAGCCCAAGACCTTGCCATAGAAACCTTAACAAAAAAGGCTGAACTGATAGCCCTCAGCAGAGCCTTAGGATTGTCCCAGAGAAAGAATGTTAATGTCTACATTGACTCTACATGGTAATTCATGGTAGTCTATGCCCATGGGGCAATATGGAAAGAAAGAGGGCTCTTAACCTCAGGAAATAAGGACATCAAACATGCAAAAGGGATTTCAAAATTGTTAGAGGTAGTGAATCTACTGAACCAGATTGCCATAATGCACTGCCCAGGACCCCAGAAGTATGGTTCCTAAACAAGCCAGGGAAACCAAACTGTCCTTAAAGCAGCAACACAAGCTGCCTGAGGGATGCCACTTCTTAAGGCTTTAATTTAACACTTCCACTTGTCAGAATTTAAACCCCATTACACAGAATGAGATGAGGAGTGGGCACATGAAATGGGGACCCTCTAACACTCACCCTAATTCTATATGGAAGATCAACATTCATGGTATGATCTTCCTCCCTGAAGCTCTAGTATATCCTATCCTCAAACACCTACATGGAGGGGACCCATTATGGCAGGGATGCTTTAATGGACCTTATTAGATCACAGTTGAAGGGCCCTCATTTACAAAGGACCATTCAGAAGATTATCTAAGCCTTTCAGACAGGCACCACGAGCAATCCTAAGACACCTTGTGCCCCAACAGGAAAGGGAGTACAATACAAAGGGATGTGTGCATTTGAGAGCTGGCAAGTTGACTACAGATGCTGAAAACCATAGGGAACTTTAAATGTTTATTAATTTTTGTAGACATTTTTTCTGGAATGGTAGAGGCATACCCCACTAGAACTGAGAAGGCAACTGAGGTAGCACAACTTCCACTCAAAGAAATAATTTCTAGGTTTGGATTCCTTACAGCATTTAAAGAGACAACGAACAATTGTTCACTTCAGACAACTCCCAGAAGATAGGACAGGCACTGCAGATTCAATGGAAACTACACGCATCTTGTATAGCCCAATCTACAGGGAAGACTAAGAAAATGAACCACACAATAATGAAGACCCTGGTGAAAATATCCCAGGAAACATATTTGAAATGGTACCAGGCACTCCCTATTGCCTTGCTCCAGATTAGGGTAGTACCCCTAAGCAGGCTTAAATTAAGCCTTTTTAAAATAATTTATGGGAGACCCTTCTAAGCTTCTGTTTCAGGAATACCTCCTTTAGATTTAGAACATGAATAAAAATATGTACTAACAATTTTGCACAAGTTTGTTAATTGAAGTTCATCTGAAGATTCATTACACCTGTTTCACCTGGGAGATCAAGTGTTAATAAGGCCCTGGAAGACTCAAGGTCCTGGACAGCAGTTAGCCCAGCAATGGACTGGTCCTGTGAAATTCTGCTGACAGCACACTCTTCCCTAAAGCTCATGGAAATCAAGCCTTGAATACACCACACATGGATAAAGAGGGGGCTACCTGAGGAGGACTCAGATCTTGCTGCTGTTGTTGGTACTGCAAGGAACAGCGGGGCCTGCACTCACAAAGGAGATTTAAAATTCCTCTTTCAGAAAGGGATAGTGCCTCCCAAAGCTAAGTGACAATGTTACTTTTTATTTTACTCTGCATTTCCCAGACAGTGGCTTCGTGGGCAAATTTATCCTTCTGTTGGGTGTCACACAAAGGTCCATTCAGGATTAAATCATAGGATCCTTTAATTTGTCTGGTTTCTGATTCCATTACAATTTCACCTGCATATCCCTCACCAAACACTTGATTATTTGTCTGCACAATGGGTCTTACTTTGGAAGCCCATTGGCAATACCATCTCTTGAAATATGGAGCAGTCTTTGTTTGTTCAACAGTGCCATCCTCCAGACACCATGAATGTCGCCTTTTGAAGACAGCAATGCTCCTTCTTGATATAAAGGTGTCCCTTCATTTTTGACTCCAGACTTCTTTTAGTAGATAGTAAGAATCTCTGGACCATCAGGATAGGTGACACTACATGCTTTGACATCGGAAAGAAACTACAGATGAGACCTTATTCCATTTACCCTTGTAAGATTACAAGGGTCCAGAGTTTTGGAGGGGGATTTCTTACTGTAAACAATCAGTCTGAGCACCAGGGAGTCACCGTATTGGCCAAGAGGGTAGCAGGGGAGGTTCTTGCACTGAGTGCACCAAAAGCGAAAAAGATGAATGAATAAGATCCTGCGTGCTAAAAGCTAGAAAGATAATTGGCTAGAGACAAAAAAGTCCTTCCCTCCCTGTCCCTACAAGAGCCACAGGTTTAAGCAGGAGGAGAAGATGATCTTTTAGATGACGGGAGATGAGATTGGTCTTTGAGACAGGAATCCGCCATTCTCCCAGATCATGTGTCTCCTGAATAAAATCTCTTTTCTTTTGCACCAGCATCTGCTTCAGGAGTCTGACTTTCATTGCATCAGGCAGCCGAATCTCCATTTTTGTTTTTTTTTGGCGGGGTTACAAAACCTATGTAATTTTATTAACTAGTATCAACCTATTAAACTCAATAAAAAACAGTACAATAAAAATTTCTCTACAGAGTTAATTAGATTTAGTAGACAGGATTATTTATGTAAGGGAGTCTCCTCTTATAAAAAGCCTCTAGCAAAATCAGAGCAATTTAAATTATACTTTTTATTATATACTAGAGGCCCAGTGCATGAAATTTGTGAACTGGGGGGGGGGTGGCCCTCAGCCCAGCCTGCACCCTCTCCAATCTGGGATACCTTGGGGGATGTCCAACTGCCGGTTTATTGTGAGAGGGATGTCCTACTGCCTATGGGATCGGGCCTAAACCGGCAGTCAGACATCCCTCTCATAATCGAGAACTGCTGGTTCCCAACTGCTCGCCTGCCTGCCTGCCTGATTGCCCCTAACTGCTTCTGCCTGCCAGCCTGATCACCCCCTAACCACTCCCCTTCCAGCCTGATTGACTCCTAACTGCTCCCCTGCCGGCCCGGTCGCCCCCAACTGCCCTCCCCTGCTGGCCTGGTTGCCCCTAACTGCCCTCCCCTGATGGCCATCTTGTGGCAGCTATCTTGTGACCACATGGGGGCTGCCATCTTGTGACCACATGGGGGCTGCCATCTTGTGACCATATGGGGGCAGTCATCTTGTGTGAGGGTGTGATGGTCAATTTGCATATTACCTCTTTATCATATAGTATGTCTTTTTCTTTGTATCATATTTTATGTATGCAATATATAAAATTTATTAAGGCTGGGATGTCTGCAATATAATTCTTCTTATGTGATGTAAAATAGTACATAAAAATAATATACCATAATAATGATATAATAGAAATGCTATAATTTGCATATTTGTGGAGATGAAAAAAGTCACTTTTATCAAATAACATGTGTAATTTATATGATATGTATAATTTAAGTTATATCTATAATAGTTTTTAAAATATGGCAAATATATAATTCTATGTACATTTTTTAAAAGAAAATTTAAGTTTTTTAGTAATAAACAGAAATCTTTGTGGGTGTGGGTGTGAGGGTCTAAACTGATGGATTATTGAAATCAAATGTATTTGAGTGATATCGTTGCTATCATAATGACAGCTCTATTTATTTAAAATAGATAGCTGTGTGTTGAAAATATCTTTATTAAATATAAATAAACAAGGATTTTGCTGGTGGTATTTCATTAACTAATTTTTCAAATATTTGAATGATTGCCTGTGATACATAACATATTTACTTCATTTTTCCTAGAGCATTCAGGTGGGTTTTTTTGTTTCGTTTTTTTCTTTGAAATAACACCCACATTGTATGGCAATCATATAGTTTTAATAAAATTAATCCCACCTCAGATGTAATACAGACCCTCTTTAGCCTATAATAAATAGTATTAATCCATAATCCTGTCACCTAGTCAGTCCAATCTTTCCCCTGGAGCACAGTGATTGGTTAGGTAAGAATGTCTGTCTTAATTTAGTCCATCACAGTGAACACAAGTTGGTATTGCCTTTCTTTCTTTCCTTCTTCCTTCCTCCCTCCCTCCCTCTTTCTTTCTTTCTTTCTTTCTTTCTTTCTTTCTTTCTTTCTCTCT
>NW_005370116.1:2957488-2960481 GCF_000412655.1 Myotis brandtii
TCCTTCCTTCCTTCCTTCCTTTCTCTCTCTCGCTCTCTCTCTCTCTCTCTCTCTCTCTCCCTCCCTCTTTCCCTTCCTTTTCTCCCCTCTCCCTCTCTTTATTCTTCTTCAACTCTCCCTTCTTTCCCTCTCTTGTCCTCTTTCTCCTTACGGATGAGCAAAGAGATAACATCACTGTATTGGTTCATACCTTGTGATAAGGGTCAATTATTGGATAAAACTGACATTGGCAAAGTGAAGAAAGAGCTAGTCTGAAAGGTGAAAACACTGAACCACTCAGAACAATCAGGAAGTCTGGAAAGTTTTTAAAATTTTCCCGTTGAAGGCCTCAATTCTAAATGTTTCTATAACTTGTGCCATCAAAAGCTCTACTTATTTAATGTAGTTTGAGTTAGATTTTATGTTACCTAAAACATAAAATTTTCATTAATGTATTCTCTTCTTGACTAAGATATGAGGAAGTTAATTCTCTGGTTTGAACTTGAAAAAAATAATCGTAAACCATTCTTATATGTCACTACAACATGTTATAACAAACAAACAAAACAAACAAAATAAAAACAAAAACAAGGATATATGGAATTATACACAAGAGATATTTATTCCTAAATTATTTCATTTTAAGAGTGTTTTCAGTTCATAACAAGGTTATATTTTTTTTAAAGAGAACTGCAGGCATAAAACCATTTACTCATTGCAAATTTGTATGGACTCTCAGCAATTTTATTATTTGCAAAGATCTTAACATATTTAAACATATGTATTAATTTATTTTAATATCAACTAATGCTCAACAAAATTATATTAGCTAAATAACAAAATATACTATATTTTCATCTCTTCCAGAGAAATACAGTATTAATAATCTGGTATGAAAATAGTCAGATGTTTAAAATGCACCTGTTAATTCATTTTAATACAAAGGCCTGTTATATGCAAATTATTTCAGACACTGTGGCTAGACCTGTGGCAAAACAGACTTTGTGATTCTTGTTCTAATAGAACTGACTGGCCCCTGATATATCAGAGTTTTTAAAATTACAACATTGTATCAACCATATAATGTCATAGTATTCTGAAGGAAGTGATCAGTGAGCATGAAAGAACATAATTAGTTGCTTCTCTGGAGTCCATGCTTTTTCCGGAGGATATCATTTAGGCAGAGATCTTTGTGATAAATAGCAGTTAGAGAGTCAATGAGTTGAAAGAGATGGGGGTACCATAAGCAAAGAGATTAACATGATAAAAGCTCTGTAGTTAATAAAGAGAGAACAAGAACTTCTCTTAATCAGAAAAAAATGAGATAAGGAAATTAAAGAGAGAGCCTAATAAGTACTAACCAAGAGAGATCCATCAAATGAGACCTGAGAAACTAGCAGGAGACAGATCTTATAAGGGCTCATAGCTTCCTTAATTGTTTTACACATTTATTGAAATACTTTAAACTACAGAGTACTAGTGTCAAAGGGAAACATTAAAATACTCATTAACCTGTTGGCTAAAAATTGGATTTGAAGAGAATGAGAGATGAAGCAAATAAGAAACAAAAACCTGTTAAATAGGTGCTAGTCAAGTGCTGTAGGTCAATGGAACTAAAATTAATACTGGTGATGGAAGAGAAGCGCGCGCGCGTGTGTGTGTGTGTGTGCGTGTGTGTGTGTGCGTGTGCGTGTGTGTGTGTGTGTGTGTGCGCGCGTGTGTGCGTGTGCGTGTGTGTGTGTGTGTGTGTGCGCGCGTGTGTGCGTGTGCGTGTGTGTGTGTGTGTGTGTGCGCGCGTGTGTGCGTGTGCGTGTGTGTGTGTGTGTGTGTGCGCGCGTGTGTGCGTGTGCGTGTGTGTGTGTGTGTGTGTGCGCGCGTGTGTGCGTGTGCGTGTGTGTGTGTGTGTGTGTGCGCGTGTGTGTGTGTGTGTGTGTGTGTGTGTGCGCGCGCACTGAAAATAGAACCAAGGCGATCTGGTGTTTGAGTCAGTGTGAGATGAGAGAGATACATGCCAAGATGGATCTACTCTTTCTCCAATGTCAAAATGGGCAGTTGGTATTGCTCTTTTCTGAATTGAAGAATAATAAAGCAAGTTCCTAACTACAGAGTGCAGATCAAGCATGTCAAACTCAAAGGCTAACACAGCCAAAAAACAAGGTTTAAGTTTATGTGGACCGCAAAAAAAACAAAAGCTTCATTTTTTGTTGAAATGTAGGTTTATTTTGATGGAGATATGCTGAATACAAAGGGCTGAAATAAATGAGTAACTGTTAACATAAAATAATAGAGAACATTTTAATAAATACTGGTATTTTTTCTTGAACATTAACTTACCAAACACTGAGTAACTGCACAAATTAATAAGCATAATGCAAATAAACCTATTTCTCTTGTTCTCCGAAAGTGAAATATGTCCTGTTGCACACACCAAACAAGTCAGACCAAGACTAATGACATGGCAATCGGCTGCTAAAATATTCGCTGTTACTATTAGTGGAGAGAAATGGTGCGCCTGAGCATAAGGCAGGTAAGGTAATGAATACAACACGATTATGGTAATCAGTCATTAGAGAACGTTGTAGTGGGTTATTAATAATTATGTATTGTAGGATATTGTAAAAATTAAGTTACGCAATTTTTATTAAAATGTTTCTTACATACTATTATATTGTCTGGGCTGCAAAAAATATTCATTGTAGGCCGCATGTGGCTCATGGGCCACGAGTTTGACATGCTTGGTGTAGATTGAGTGGTGGGAGTTCAATTTACATGTTTTATTTGAATAAATATGGAACACCATATTCCCATGACCTCCAGAGATGTTAAAAAGGTAATTGGCTTGAATTCTGGTATGGAAATCAGAAGAGAGTTTGTAGCTGAAATATGAATTTGGAAATTCATAGCCTTTAATTATAAAATTATACCATCACATTACATTATAATCAACAATATTATTTTACTTTTTAAATTAACATGGTAAAATTGACTTTGTTTTATGGTATGAGTTTTTACAA
>NW_005370116.1:2960634-2979113 GCF_000412655.1 Myotis brandtii
CACACACATATAACCCTAATATGCAGATAGACTGAATGGCAGAACAACTGATCAACCAAACAACCAAACAACCAGTCGCTATGATGTGCGCTGACCACCAGAGGACGTGCATGGAACATGGCAGGCGTTGGCAGCATGGAATATAGTGGGCGTCAGCCACGGCGGGATTTTGGAGCTAGTGAGCAGGGGAGCCAGACCAAGGCAGGGTGCCAGTCGCTGTCATCAGGGTGAGCCTCTGGTGGTTACTGAAAATTCTTTGCTCCCACGTGCCGCAGTCCCGCCTGGTGCTTGCCCCTGCTTCCAGCTCCAGCCCCACTCGCACCTGCTGCCAGTGCCAAGCGCCTCTGAGGGCTTCACCACTGCCTCCTGAGGGGCGATCAGGGCAGAAGCCATTGCTCACACCTGCTGATGGTACCGTTCTTGCTCATACCCGCTGCTGGCTCCAACTCCAATAACTCTATGCCATTAGAGGGTGCGAGTGGGGCTGGCATCATCAGTGCATGGGAGCAGTGGCGGCAGGAGCGGGGCTGCTGGCAGATAGGGGACCGGGGGCCATGGCGGGAGGGGCCAGACGAGGGCGCAGAGGATGGGCCGAGACCTGCCCCTGTGCCCACTGCAGCCTCACGGCCCACTGTTCCTTTCAAGGTGCACGAATTCATGCACTGGACCCTTAGTAAATTATAAAGATAGAAACAGTGCCATCACCAAGGCTTCCTCTTCTATCTCTTTGTAGTTACACATGTGTCCCACCCCTAATCTATGTCAGGTATTGATATGCTTATTATCATTATGTGTGTGTTTTTCTTTTTGAGAAAGTCATATAGTTGGAACCACACAATAAGTAACCTTTTGAGACTTCTTTTACTTATATTTTAAGATTTTTCCAAATTGTTGTGCACATGAATAGAACCTGCTGTTGGCAAGCCAAGTGACTAAACAAAAATACTCCTGATTCCTCTGTGTAGAGGCAATGCAATTTGTTCATCCATTCACCATGTGAAGGATGTTTGTGATTTTTCAATTATTCAATTTTATAAATAGTACCTCTATAAACACTTGCATACACTTTTTTTGCTTGGCTATAACTTCACTTTTTTAAGGTAAATTTTGACACATAAGATTACTAAATCATATGGCATGCATATGGGTAACTTTATTTAAAAACACACACACAAAACTGACAAATTGTTTTCATAGTGACTGTATAATTGTTTTCTAGTGAGTATCATTTGCTCTGCATCCTCACTGGGCATTGATATTGTCATAATTCTTACTTTTTAAGCCATTTCTAACAACTGTATTGTAAGATCTAATAATTAATTTATTTCACTAAAGGGGAAATACATTTATTTGCCATCCACATATTTTCATGTCCTGTTTGCCTTTGTCTTCCACATATACACATATCTTCTTTGGTTAAAGGTTTGTTCAAGTCCTTTGCCTCTCCACCTCACTCTTTTTCCATTAGCTTGCTTATATTTTACTATTAATTTTTGAGTGTTCTTTATTAATTATGATGCAAAACTTTTGCCAGATATGTAAATGCAAATGATTTCTTCTAGTCTATATACAGCTTTTTCTTTCATTCTGTGAAAAGAGCCTTTCAGAAGAAAAAAGTAATTTAATATTTGATTAAATTTGAATGATAATTTGATAGTTTGTATATTGGCATTATGTTTATAAATTCTGCCTAACTCTAGATAATGAAAATTTCTCTTATGTGTTTTAAAATTTTTATAATTTTATGCTTTATTCATGTCTATTATTTAGTTGATTATTGTAAAAATATAAGAATTTTATCAAGGTTCAGACTTATACAAATTGATGTCCACTTGTTTTAATATCATTTTTTGAAAAGATGACCACCCTCATAGTCTTTTGCTTTCATACCCTGGTCATAAATCAATTTGTCATTTTTGTGTGACACAACTTTACAAGTCTCTGTTATTCTGTTCATCTATGTGTTTGTCATGTCACCAAATACCACAATGTCTTGATTACTGTAACATCATATTGTTATCAGTTTAAGGCAGTGATTCCCAAAGTGGGCGCTACCGCCCCCCGGTGGGCGCTGCAGCGATCCAGGGGGGCGGTGATGGCCACAGGTGCATTTGGGGGCGATGAGTAACTGCTATTAAAATTTTTAAAAAAAATTAATTTCCAGGGGCTGAGTAATATTTTTTCTGGAAAGGTGGAGGTAGGCCAAATAAGTTTGGGAACCACTGATTTAAGCAGTGTTATCCTTCAGTTATATTCTTATATTTTAAAACTGTTTTGCTTTCTAGTATTGGTGCATTTCTGTTCAAATTTTAGAATCAGCTTAGCTATACATATTAAGTTCTACTGGGATTTATTTATAAATATTGTGTTAAATCTGTAAATCAATTTGGGAAACTTGACATTTTTACTGTGTTGAATCTTTGACCCAATAAACTCAGAATGTGTATTTGTTAATTTAGGGTTTTTTTCGGGTTTTTTTTCATTGCTTTACATTTAATTATTTTTTAACTTTAGAATTTTTAAACTTTTAAATATAGTTCAAATGGTATTTTTAGGTTGGATTTCTAAGTCATTGATAGCATATTGATATATGATCACTTTTGTATATTGAGTTTGTTTTCTGTGAACCTGTTAAACTCACTTATTTGTTCTGGGAGTTTCCTTGTATATTTCCAGGATTTTCTTTGTAGATAACATTGTTACCTGTTGGTAGAGACAGTTTTTTTCTGCCATTTCAACCATTATGTCTTTTATTTTATTTTATTTTATTTTAATAACTTGATTTTTAGTATGAAGTTGAATATAAGCAAAGAGAGTAACTGGTTGATTTTACATAAGTTGTCAAATGTATGTGCATGAAGTTGTTCATAGAATTCCTTGCAACACTTTAATTTTGTGAGGTCTGTAGTAATATCCCCATTGGTAACAAAGGAGAATTTGACTTTGGGTGGTAAACACAATGCAATATAGATATGATATATCATAAAATTGTATACTTGAAACCTACATAATTTTATTAATCAATGTCACCCCAATAAATTTAAAAGTGTTTGTGTAGGATTAGATTCACACACATGATCTACTGGGGTTAACCGAAGAGTTTATTTTCTTTTTCTTTTTAAATATATATTTTATTGATTTTTTTTTACAGAGAGAAAGGGAGAGGGATAGAGAGTTAGAAACATCGATCAGCCGCCTCCTGCACACTCCCCACTGGGGATGTGCCCGCAACCAAGGTACATGCCCTTGACCGGAACCGAACCTGGAACCCTTCAGATCGCAGGCCGACGCTCTATCCACTGAGCGAAACCAGTCAGGGCGAGTTTATTTTCTTTAGGTCTTCCCTATATTTCATCTTCCTGATACTATCTAGATCCCCTGTTAGCTCTTTTATCTAGAAAAATGGGATCTTTTTATATACCCTTTCCCACCAATAAAAATATCAATGAGGTTTATCCTAAATATTGGTAATGCAGCTTTTTCAACTGAAAAATAATTTCCACATAATTCAGAGTTTTATGCCCTACAGTTCCAGGCTGTCATTGTCTTTGCCTAAAGAATCATTTTCTGTACCATAAGCCTGAACTAGAGGCATCTCCAGGCACTCTCTGACTGTGCTGATATCCAATTCTAGCATTTGGGTTGCCTTGAGACCAGAATGAGAAACAACCGAGAGAAAACATAGAAAACTCACTGCTCTTTAATAATATTTCAAATTCTGATCTTATCAATCTGCCTGCTACTATTTACTTTTCAGAGTTACCACATGTGCTTTCCCTTGTGCTCTGTTTAGGTTTTATAGCTGCATTCATTGTGCTTGCCTGATCTTCACATTTTCTGAAGTAGTAACCTGCCTATTTATTGTATGTTTACAACATCAGTAAGCATACTATTCTGGTAT
Organism: Myotis brandtii; assembly: GCF_000412655.1. Taxonomy (NCBI): domain Eukaryota; kingdom Metazoa; phylum Chordata; class Mammalia; order Chiroptera; family Vespertilionidae; genus Myotis; species Myotis brandtii. The sequence continues at coordinate 2,964,536 of NW_005370116.1, forward strand.
GAAATTCTGTGGCAGGGATTAAAGCAAATCAGCCTTAATTATAAATTTGCAAACCCATTAATACCCTACATAAAACAAAGTCCTAAAGACAATTGAGCACAATTGCTTGTGAGAGAATGTGGCCTTAATGGATGTCTGAACAATACAGCATCCAGATTTACTCCGCCATGTCCTGGCATTATCAACTTGGAATTATTTGGAAATGCGTTTTAATAGAAGCTATTTCTAATTCTGAATATATGTCTCATTTAAGGATTCAAACTGAATACAATTCCCCAAACAAATTTGAACCTTATCTTCATGCAATTCTTAGAAAAGATAGCAGCCAGGACTGAGAATTGAGGCTAATGGAATGCTGCTACTGCTCAGACTATGAAATTTACAGCAGTTACTAGTTTAACAGGACTACAGGGTTTGGAAACTATTCTAAACTGTGTGAACAGACAGAATTCTCCAATGTGGAAATTTAAAACTTAAAATATAATAATAGCAGCACGCTATACTAATAATATATTTAAAAAAGAAATGATGAGTGCGATGTTTGTCATAATATAACGACACCCCGAAGGCAGTGGGAGATACCAAACTTAACCAAGTAGTTGTAATTCCCAAGAGTAGTCGTTATCATCTAACAACTATGCACTAGACTCACTTTGCTTCTATTATAAATGTCTGTATTCTGATAGAAAATGTAGCATAATTTTCTAGGGGATAAAATCAGCTTGACAGCCGTCTCAGTTTGTTTCACATGAAGTAATCTAACATGTACATTTTTTTTCTAGCCAACCAGGGGTACCTCTTTCAACTTTTCTCATTTATAAGTCAGCATCACTTTGGAGGCATAGAGACTTCCAGTGAGCTTAATCCATGCGGCTCTTTGAACTATTAACCCATAGTTGACAAGACACATCAATGCCTTATTATATATGTATCATTTCATAAAAGGTTATAGTACAATGTAAAGCTAGAAGCAGAGCCTCAATTAGCATTTTTCTTTGGAGAATAAAAATAGGCTTTTATTCTAAAAGTCATAAGATTTTGCTTTCATGAGAATACTGTATACATTTTTAAATAATTTTTTGATTATGTGAAGATTCCTATTTCTAAATTCTATTTTTTAAAATAAAGTTTGAGAGAATATGCTTTTAGTTTGGGTATTTTAATCTGTAAGGAATGTAACCTAAGGAATTAAAGTCTTAAAATAATGTCAGAATGTTGAGGTATGTTAGCCAAGGAATCCATAAATCCTGTTTAAGAAATAAAAACATGCAGATATCACTAAGAATCACTTCAGATAAGATGAGCCTGCAGCACACAGCTAGGGGATTTAAAGAGGATGCCGGGAAGCTACCAGCAAAATCATTTCTACCTTCTGCCAAAGTCAAAGTGTTTAGTCACCACTGTTGCAGGGGCACACCTAGCTTCTATTTCACTTTCTAACTCTTTGCACAAGTGTCTTTTAATGGTGAAATTTAAACTGAAATATTTTAAACAAGAGAGCTTTTCAGTCCCTGTAGTGTGGGCATTAGCTTTTAAAGGCAGGATTTATGATCATTATCGACAGACAATAACCTACTATTCAGCATCCCTAAATACCATCTATTCACAAACTTAAAAGAACAATTGTACATCATTCCTTTGCCTATAGTATTAGTTTTCTAAGGCTTCTGGAACAAAGTACCAAAAATGGAGTGGCTTCAATACTAGTCACAGAGTACTGGGACCAGAGTCCAAGATCAAGGTTGAGCAGGGTTGGTTCCTTCTGAGACCTGTGAGGGAAAATCTGTTCCAGGTGTAACCTTGTAGAAACTCCATTTCTTTAACACAATCCTTTCTCCTTTCTGACTTCTTGATTCAAACTGGAATTATCCAGTCTAATGGTACCATGACTCAACTTGCCATCTTTTTTACTTTCTCTTCTACCTTTGAAGCCTTTAGGACAGTAAGTTCTGGTTGGTATCAAACTGTCTTAAGAAAAAGCCGCAGGTCTGCTGACTAAGAGAACAAAGTTTTTTTCAAACTAAAGGCAACATCTTTAGCCCCAGGCCCCTGAAAGCCCAGCTTTAAAACTTTGAAACTGATACCATACAGTGAATAAGGGGAAAGTGACCAGTTAGGAAAACACGGGGGATGTAAATAAGGAAGGGTCCAATTAGAAAGTGTCATGTTCACACAAAGAAGCCTCCAGCATTTATAAACCAGTAGACAAGGAGACTCAAAGGACTGTCTTCCCCCCTCCCCCATTTTAGAGAGAGAGAGATAGAGATGTTTTTCCCATTTGGGAACTCCTCCTCAGGGGGTTTCCCTTTGGGGACCCCTCCCCAGTGGGAGTTTGTATACACTTGCAATAAATTCCCACATTTTTGCTAAAAAAATCTTTTAGTCCGAGAATTTTATTCTCCAAACTTCATAGGACAAGAACCCACAATGAGAGTCTGAGCTTCGCCATCCTGGGTATCATATCGAAATTTGCTTTTGTATAGTAGAAGTTAGTTCATCCTTGGACAGGCAAAACTCATGTGGTTGAGTGCATGCAAATAACTTCATAACCGCTGCCATAGTTAACAATGTTCATGAGCTTGTTGAGCATATGCTAGGTTAGTTGGAAAGAGGCCGACTGACTTTCATAGAGTAAGTCACCTTTTCCACCACATTATTAAGGACTTCGTCAGTATTGAGTAAGCATTTCATTCAAACACACATCTCTTTAATGCTGTAACCTTTCTGGCAGACCCAGTTGCACAACATTTTCTAAGACCTGCACTTATAAATTTTCCCCATCTTTTTCTTTCTAAGCACCAGGTCATTTAGCCAAGTTAACAGCCAGTTCAGATCATGCAGAGTAGATCCACATATTTGACCCCTTTCTCTTTAGACAAAATGCACACCAGATATACATATCAGGTCTGTATTTTGAGATGATTTCTTCTTTATTATCTTTTATATCCATTCTATATCGAGGACATTGTAGATTAGTGCGTCAGTTCACTTCTAAAAGAAACATACTAGTGCTGACAGATCTCAGAGGGAAGAGGAGGGGTTGGGAGAGATTAACTAAAGAACTTATATGCATATATGCATAGCCCATGGACACAGACAATGGTGTGGTGAAGGCCTGGATGGGGTGGGAGTCGGATGGAGGGGGCAAAAGGGGAAAAAGTGGGTGACATCTGTAACACTCTCAACAATAAAAATAAATTTAAAAAAGAAATAAAAGATGCTAACATTTTAAGTGTATTCCAGATATTTTACTCAACACCTAAAAATAGGCAGGTCATTCTAGATTTGAGGTAAAGGTGTGAATATATTCTATTATAAGTGTATGCCTACATATTTCTCCTTTCTTTTTCTGAGGTCTATACTTTAAATGAATTGTTGCTATGTCATTGATGCAGAGTCATTAACAACTCTTGTAACTTTATGAGCAGCAACCATAGCCATTTGCATTATAAGGTATTTTTTTTTGTCTCATGTAATGATTTTTAGTCCAAAATCTACCTTGTGTGATATTAAAATGATGATCCAAACTTTTAAATTTGCATTTACTTCTGTGTATTTTCACTGTATATTTTCATTATTTTCATCTTTCTGAATAACTCCATTTTAGGTGGTACTCTTCTATCAAGGATCAAAATAGGTTTTTCTTTATTATTAAGGTATTTCTTTAAAATATGTTTAATTTCACTTGTTTTAATTACATATATGTTTAAGTTTAGTTGTGTAAACTTTTAATTATGTTTTTATTTTAAATTTATGGTTTCTGTTTTGTTGATATCTTATTTATTTATGTACTTGTTAGTTCTAATGATATAACATGTCCTTTTGGTGTTTCTCACAGGAATACAAAGTTGATTTCACATTTGAAAATAAGTAAATATCTGTTTCCTCAAAAAACTAAAAATGGAACTCCCATTTGACCCAGTAATCCCACTTCTAGGAATATATCCCAAGAAACTAGAAACGCCAATCAGAAAGGATATATGCACCCCTATATTTTAGCAGCACAATTCACCATAGCTAAGATTTGGAAATAGCCTAAGTGCCCATCAGCAGATGAGTGGATTAAAAAGCAATGGTACATCTATACAATGGAATACTACGCTGCAGTAAAAAAGAAGGAGTTCTTACCATTTGCAACAGCATGGATGGAACTGGAGAGCATTATGCTAAGTGAAATAAGCAAGTCAGAGAAAGATAAATATCACATGATCTCACTCATTTGTGGAATATAGTGAACAACATAAACTGATCGACAAAAACAGATCCAGAGACAGAGAATCATCCATCAGAATGTCAAACCTCAAAGGGAAGGTAGGGGATGGTTGGGGTAAGGGGGAGAGATCAACCAAAGGACTTGTATGCATGCATATAAGCCTAACCAATGGACACAGACAAGAAGGGGGTGAGGGCATGAGTGGGGGCGTGGTAATAGGGGGATAAGGACACATATGTAATACCTTTATCAATAAAGAAATTTTAAAAAAAATAAGTAAATATAATTCTCCATATTACTAGACTAAAAATTTTTTTAAATGAAAACTTATGATATTTTTATATATGCCATAATAATTTTTGGCGCAATTTAACATGCATTTATCATAACAATTGGTACCACACCTGGCAGGTAAAAGACATCTTTGAAAAAATCTAAAGATAACATTATATTTAATAGCAAAGACTCAATTCTCTTATTCCAAACTGGGAACTAGGCAAAGATGTCCACTCTAACTAATTCAACATTGTAGTGGAGGGTCTAACAATAAAGCAAAATACAAGGAAAGACTTCTGTATTCCAGTTTAATGTGTAAGGAGCTTGAAAGTTACTACTTTTTTTTTAATAACAAGTAAACACTTTAACAAACAAATTTTTCTAGGATCCACAAAACAGATGAGGAGATGGACAAATCACAAATAACAAGATCACAAATTAGTTAACCTTTCTGGATTTTATAATTTCAGTAAAGTTAAGTTCAAATGAAGTATAATTATAACTAACTTGATTATTCCAATGTTGGTAAAGTAAAACTATGAAGCACTGAAGTTTATAATTACCATTTGCATTATTAATATTGCAACCATCAATAATGTTTAGTAAATTCCTTACAAGATAGGTAAATATTGAAGACAAGACAAATAGCATTTATTGCACATTGATAGCTTCATGGTCTTAAACACCATCCATATGCTAAGACTACTAAATATGTATGCCCTGCCAGGAAGTAACAGCATAAATATTAATAAGCAGAAACTTCATTTAAATTAAAGTTCGGAAGCCAGAAGGGGAGCTCTTGTGCCCTATGTCTATAGCAGAACCCAACAAGAAGACTTGTTCATAAAAGCCCTCCTAACTTCATCTTATCCTCTATAAAAATAGTTTCCTCTCCTTTGTTCCCCAGGACTTGTGCATGGTTCACCATTAGATTGCATGTCCTGAATTGCAATTTTTGTTGTTCCTAATTAAACCCAATTTTGTTGGAGAAATATCTTGCTATTTGCTTAATATCAACACCAGCTTACTGTCTCCACTTAGATTTCTATTAAGTATCCAATACTAACATATCTAAAATCCCTTCAAAGTGCCTCCCCACTGTAGACTTCACCCCCATTTCAGTAAATGACAACTCCTCTTTTATAGATTCTGGAGCTCAAATTCTTGGAGTCATTCTGAAATTTATCTCAGACCCTATGGTTTATTTACTTCCAAACCTAGAACCCTACCACTTTTCATTGCTGTGACACTATAAGCAAAGCCACTAGCTGTTCCACTTGAATTATTGCAAAAACCCTGTAACTTTTCTCCCTACGGGATAGCCAGAATTATCCTTTTAATATACATTAAACTTTAGATCGCAACTCTGCTTCAGTGATCCTACCTCATTCAGATAAAAAGTCAAAGGTTTTCTATACCCTCCACATGCATATACAGTCTGGCCCCCTGTTATCATTGGGGCATCCTTCCTTATTTCTCTCCTTCCAGCTCACCCTGCACCACACATTTTAGTCTTTTTTTATGGAGCTAGCTCACCTATCTCTGAGCTTTTGTACTCGTCTTTTTTTTTTCTCCTGGAAGACCCTACATCCAAATAGCCACAGGACTTAGATCAAAATATCCCACCACTAAACCTTTGAAAATGTCAACACTCCCTTTTTGGTGCCCTATCTCCATTCTCCTCTTTATCTTTTACTGTGATGGGCACCACCAGACTTGCTTTGTGATTTCTTAATAAATTATGTTTTACTAAGTAAATAAATATTTATTTAATCATTCATCCAATCATTAACATTTTGTATATTTTCTTCACTGGATTACATCCCCAGCATTAAAAGTGTGTGGCTGGTGTGGCTCAGTTGGTTGAGCATCGTCCCATGTACCGGGAGGTCACAGATCAGGACACATGCCGAGTTGCGGCTCAATCCCTAGTGGGATTGATGCTTCTTTCTTGTTGATGTTTCTATCTCTCTCTTCCTCTCCTGTCCTCTCTTTATAAAATCAATAAAAACATATTTTTTTAAAAGTGCTTGAAAAAGGAGACATATGTAATACTTTCAACAATAAAGAATTTAAATTTTAAAAAGTGCTTGCCACATAAAAGATGATTACTAATATCTGTTGACAAATTAATGAAGTCAAAGTCAATTCTATATGAATGTGCTCGATTTTTATAAAGATAGTTGAAATTCCCAAAGCCTGCATTTCTGACCAGAGATTCAGGTCATTAATTTTTATTTTATTTTTGAATTTTGTTCATAGTATGTTTGAATATTTGAACATAGATAACTACTTACAATGTTTACTTTGTTTTTAAAACAAAAAAAAATCAAGTAGCAATACTTTTTTGAAAGTATGTGTTTGACAAGACTTTAATTATTATAGCAATAATAAAAATTTTGAAATTAAATACCAAATTTATCTACCTGGACTAAGTAGTGGAGAAAAAGATACCATGAAGAGAACATTATCAACAGAAATTAAGGCATGAAGTAGAAAAATATTGACTGGAATTGTTTAAACATATCCAGAAGATATAAAAGAAGCTGTTTTGATCATAGGATAATCAGGGTGAAATAAAACTTAGAGCTAAATGTTAAAATAATACAGAGCTATCAATAACTTTAAATTTTATTTTGCTCAGTGACTAAGATAGCTTCAACATTCCCCTTGCCTAAACTAAATTAGACAGGTTTCCTCCTTACTACACATTCCTGACCTCCCTCCCTTTTCTTAAAGCTTTTACTATAGAAAACTTGCAATTGCAAATTCTTTCTCTGTCCTGTTGGGATGCACATCTTCCACAACTCTGGAATATCTTTCTCAAGGACCTGGGAGCCATTTATTTGAAATGTATTCATCCAGAACAATAGCAACTCTATTTTTCAGCCTAACTTCCTTAAGCACCAATTAGCTAATACAGATGGCCTAATCACAGTCAACAACCTGCCACTTAAGTCCTTTAGCTAGTAATTTTCCATTAGCTCACCCAGTACTCTAAATCTCTTCTATCATTTGTAGTCATTCCTTTTCAATTATTTGATGAACTTCAATAAATAAAAACATTCATTATTATCTGTTTGATTATGCTAGAGTTCAGAACAATTGGAAAAAGAGTGAAGGCTTAATGTGTAAAATGCAGATAAAGAATTGACTTTCATAACAGAAAGGTGTAAACTATCCCTCCCAATTATGAACTTATGTGATTTAAAAATTGTTTAAATGAAACCAACTTTTAAAAAATATCCTTTTTTTTAAAAATTATTTTTATTTCTGAAAGCATTACAGATGTCCCTTTTATTCCCTATTGACCCCTTCTAACCTACACCTGCCCCCTGCCCCAGGCCTTCACAATAATATTGTCTGTGTCCATGGGTTATGCATATCTATATCCTATATAATAAAACCCTAATATGCAAATCGACCAAACAGCAGAAATCAGGTCACTATGATGCGAACTGACCACCAGGGGGAAGATACTCAATGCAGGAGCTGCTCCCTGGTGGTCAGTGCACTCCCACAGGTGGAGCGCCGCTCAGGCAGAAGCCAGGCTCACGGCTGGTGAGCTCAGCAGCAGTGGCAGGAGCCTCTCCCGCCTCCGTTACAGGCAGGTGGTAAGGAGAGAGGGGTCTTGGACTGCGAGAGCTGCAGACTGTGAGAGAGATGTCTGACTGCCAGCTTAGGCCCAATCCCCACAGGGCTCCTGGACTGCAAGAGGGTGGCCAATCGGGACTGAGCGAGATGGGCCAGACACACCATGGAGCCCTCCTGCGGTCTCTCTCCAGCTGGCTAACCTCCCACGTCCCTCCCCAGCCCCGATTGTGCACTGGTGAGGTCACTCGGTCTGATTTGCACCCTCTCGCAATTGGGGACCCCTTGGGGGATGTCAGAGAGCTGGTTTCAGCCTGATTGTGCAGGCCAGGCAGAGGGACCTCACTGGTGCATGAATTCATGCACTGTGCCTCTAGTTTAAAAATAAATGTTGACTTGCACATGCATGATATTTGTCCCCATCTGACACTGGCCTCCCATTTAAATTAATTCAAAGACAGTCACCCATGGTGCCAGCATTTGCAATGACTATTAATAAATCACAAGTACAAACTCTAGACAGAGAAGGACAATTTCTACCTGAACCCGTTTTCGGACATGGTCAGTTATATGTTGCTTTCTCTTAAGTTCGAAGAGCATGTGACATTAAAGTTCAAGTTGTAAATACTTCATCACAAGGGAAATTAGTCAAGCACTCTGAAAGTGTTTTTACTCTTAATGTGGTGTATAGGGAGATCTACACTAATAAAAGACAAAGATGCTAATTGACCATATCTTTGCTAAGCCCACCAGCCAATCAGAAGAGTATGCAAATTAACTCAACAAAAATGGCCATTAAATTTGCATACTGGAGGTGGGGCGGGCCCCGCCAGATGCTGCCCACAGGATCCGGGCCACAGATTGGGGACCGGGAAGGTGGGGTGGACAGTGCCAGACCCCACCCGGGGAGGAGGAGCCGGTGATCACCCCTGCCAGAAGCCTGAGGCCTGGGCAGGGGCGGAGCCAGTGATCACACAGGGCTGGGGGTCCTCTGCCCAGGCCTAACACCCCAACCAGAGGCCTGAGGCCTGGGTAGATGATCATAGCAGGCTGGGGGTCCCCTGCCCAGGCCTAATGCCCCAGCCAGAGGCCAGAGGTCTGAGCAGGGGCGGAGCCGGCAATCGCACAGGGCAGAGGGTCCCTTGCCCAGGCCTAACACCCCGCCTGAGGCCTTAAACCTGGGCAGGGGCCGAGCCAGGGATCGGTGTGAACTACAGAGGAATCACCTTTTCTGACCGCTCATTGGCTAAGTTCCCTGTATGCCACTAGTAATATTCTTAGTAACTTGGGTAATAAGAATCCAAGAAAGTGATCTAGGGTTTTTCCACCACACTCCGGTAGGAAAAAATGAAGGTCCGCTGGGCTAAGAAATAACATATCCTGCCCTAGCCGGTTTGCCTCAGCCTGCCTACCACAGGGTCTGGGTTCAATTCTGACCAAGGGCATGTACCTAGGTTGCAGGCTCTTCCCTGGCTGGAGCCCAGGTCAACACTCATGCAGGAGGCAACCAATCAAAGTGTTCCTCTCACTTTGATGTTTCTCTCTGTCTTTCCCTTTCTCTTCCACATTCTCTAAAAATCAATGGAAACATATCCTCAGGTGAGGATAAAAAAAATAATAAAGAAATGTCATATCCTATGAAAGACACATCTTGAAAATACCTAAAGAAAGTTGTCATTTTTTCATGGTGAAGGGACTGGAGTCCGTGTTGATGAAAACACCTTGGTAGCTGCGGTGACTGGCAGTGGTTGCAGCAGCTGGGTGATGGGGCTGGTGCCTTCCCCTGATCAGCCTGGTCGCCTCCCACAAAGGGAAGCCAGACTGTGGCTTAGGCCCTCTCCCTAAGGGGAGCAGGGAGCAGACCAAAGCCATCAGTAAGACATCCCCTGGGCTCCCAGTATGTGAGAGGGGGCAGGCTGGGCTGGGGGACCCCGCCCCCCCCCCCCGTGCACGAATTCTGTGCACCGGGCCCCTAGTATTAGAATAAGTTTAATCAACTTATCAGTCATTGTTTGTATCAATGTTTTTTTATAATATTTTCATTGTTTTTGTATCATGTCTTTGTTGTTATTGTTTATTTATTAATCAATTTATATATTATTTTCATATACATTTTACTAACTTCCTTTCATCTCTGACACTTCTATTATAGAGAAAGGATGAATAGCGATATTAAAATATTTCTTCTAATCAATTCCCTTTCAATGTGCATGGATCCATGCCCTGGGCCACTAGTATGCATATAAGTTCTTTGGTAAATCCCTTCCCATGCAACCCCTACCATTGCCTTCCCTCTGAGAATCCACAGTCTGTTCCATGTCTCTGAATCTCTTTTGTTTATCAGTTTATTTTGTTCTTTAGATTCTACATATGAGTGAGATCATGTGATACTTGTCTTTCTCTGATTGGCTTATTTTGCTTAGCATAATACACTCCAGGTCCTTCCATGCTGTCTCAAAGGGTAAGTGATCTTTCTTTTTTTTTTGCTATTACATAGTATTCCATGGGTTAAGGGTACCACAGCATTTATATCTACCCATCTTTTGATGGGCACTTGGGGAGTTTCCAGATCTTAGCTATTATAAATTGCACTGCGATGAACATAGGGGTGCATATATTATCTCTGATTGGTGTTTTGGGTTTCTTAGGGTATATGCCTAGGAGTGGAACCACTGAGTAAAATGGAAGTTCCATATTTTATTTTTTGAAGAAACCCCATACTGTTTTCCACAGTGGCTGCACCAGTCTGCATTCCCACCACCAGTGTTCTTGGGTTCCCTTTTCTCCACATCCCTACCAGTACTTGTCATTTGTTAATATATTGATGGTAACCATTCTGACAGGTGTGACAGTAGACATCCCTATCTTGTTCTTGTTCTTAGGGGAAATGCTTTTAGTTTTTGCCCATTGAGTATGATGTTGGCTGTAGGTTTGTAATATATGGCCTTTATTATGTTGAAGTGTGATCTATCTATTCCCATTATGCTGAGAGTTTTTATCAAATTGGGTGCTAGATTTTGTTGAATGCTTTTCTGTATCTATTGATATAAACATGTGATTTTTGTCTTTCAATTATTTTATGTGTTATATCAAGTTTAACATCCCTGGAATAAATCCCACTTGGTCATGTGTATGATCTTTTTAATATATTGCTGGATCTTATTTGCTAATATTTTATTGAGGATTTTAGCATCTAAGGTTATCAGGGATATTGGCCTATAATTCTCTTTCTTTGGGTGTCTTTATTTGGTTTTAAAATTAGCATAACAATAATTTCATAAAAAGAGCTTGGAATTGTTCCTTTCTGTTAGAATTTTTGGTAGAGTTTGAGGAAGATAGGGGTTAATTCTTCTTTGATTGTTTGGTAAAACTCTCCTGTGAAGCCTTCTGACCAAGGCATTTGTTTTAATTATGCTTTGCTTTTCCTTGTTTATGATTGTATGGGATCCTATTTATATTTACTAGAGGCCCGGTGCATGAAATTTGTGCATGGGGGGGGAAGCAGTTCCTCAGCCCGGCCTGCACCATCTCCAATTCAGGACCCCTTGAAGGATGTCCAATTGCCGGTTTAGGCCTGATCCCACAAGGAATATCTCAGTTGGACATCCCTCTCACAATCCAGGACCGCTGGCTCCTAACTGCTCACCTGCCTGCCTGCCTGCCTGATCGCCCCTAACCACCTCTGCCTGCTGGCCTGATGCCCCTAACTGCTCCCCTGCTAGCCTGAGCACTCCTAACCACCTCTGCCTGCCAACCTGATTGCCCCCTAACTGCTCCCCTGCCAGTCTGATCACCCCTAACTGTCCTTCCTTGCTGGCCTGATCACCCCTAACCAACTATGCCTCAGCCCCTGCCACCATGGCTTTGTCCAGAAGGGCATCTAAAAGATGTCCAGAAGATGTTTGGACTAATTAGCATATTATCCTTCTATTAGTATAGATATTATATAATTTTGTCATTTTTAGAGGTTATTTACTTATGCTGATTACATGTAATGTTATAATCAGAATCTGTATCTTATTTATCAAGTTATTTTCTACATCTTTGGAGAGATTAAGTCATTTCTTTTAAAATCTATTAATATTATGGGCATTTCAAATTGTCTCTTAATATTGAATCACCTGAGTATTCTTAGAAAAATTTCTGCTTTCTCATAACATATTAATTTTAATGTCATATTGGATTTTAGTTGTTATTATTGCATTTAAAATTTTTTGCATTGATATCACTAATATATTCCTATTAGACAAAAAAAGCTGTTTCTTTCAAATATTACTGTGGATCACTTAAAATAGAAGCAACTTATTTCAGTTATTTTCTCCTATAAAATACTGTTATGAGAGAATTTTGATAGATATTGTATTTATATTTTTAAAATGTCTTCATTCTTTAGTTTCCATATTATGAAACTGAATAATTATACAGTTAAATTAATGTATATCATATTTTCTTTCAAATACATGGGCTGATAAAAAGGTATCATAAATAATATTTCCTTGAATAACAAGCAAAACTGTTTATTATATATACTTATTTCTCTGTTCCTTTTGTAATTTTTCTCCCTTTTTTTATGTGTGTATGTGAAAAATTAAATATTTCTAGATAAAGATATATAATCTGAATCATATGTGTTTTTTATAAAATAAGTTATTAACTCTAAGTCTGAAGATAATTTGGATTAGATTTTATATATATGCTTAGGTAATGATATAGATATATTATCTTAAACTAGTATACACACAGATATGCATTGCAGATTCAGGCAAATATGTTATTTACTCATTGATGGTAAATGTGGGGAAGCATGGGATTTGTCTGGAAAAGTCAAGGCAGGGTCTGCCACCTTCAGCAACATCCCCCTAGAAGCCCTGACCTTTTGAAGAATTCTCCTTACAGACTTTCCAACCAAGTCACATGCTTCCCCACAAGTAGGCATGAAATAATGAAGAATTCTATTGGTAGGAAAGAAATACACTTTCTTTCCTTTATCATTATAACTAGAGGCCCAATGTGCGAAATCTGTGCAAGGGGCTTGGCCCTCGCAGCCCCAGGCTGCCTTGGCCCTTGCAGCCCTGGGCTGCCTCATGGCTCTGGTTGCCTCACGGCCCCATGGCCCCACTCACTGGTTGCTCCAGAATGTCATTCCATTGTCTGGTCTAATTATCATATTAGCTCTTTATTATATAGGATTTGAATTAAGAAAAAGAGGAATGAGTAGCAAGTGGTAAAGGGAGAAAATATCTCATCTAGAAAAAAGTCTTTGTCTCAATAGTTCAAGCAGATATCCTGGGACTAAATTATCATCCACACCTGGCTGTTCGTTTGTAGAATTTGTGTTTGTCATCCTAGTACACCAGATGAAGGAATTGGCGTTTACCACAGATCACAAAAGGAACTACTATGTGAATCCAGGAAAAATAATTCCTTACAGGTTTTCAAACAGTATCTATAATAATAAAAGTGTAATATGTTAATTAGACCAGACAACCGAAAGACCTTCCAGATGTCATTCCAGACATCCTTCCAGATGAAGCCATGGGGGTAGCGGGGGCAAGGCAGAGGCAGTTAGGGATGATCAGGCAGGCAGGCAGGCGAGTGATTAGGGGTGATCAGGCAGGCAGGCAGAGGGGCTATGGGCAATCAGGCAGGTGAGTGGTTAGGAGCCATCAGGCAGGCAGGCAAGTGGTTAGGGGTGATCAGGCGGGCAGAGGGTTAGGGGCGATCAGGTGTGCCAGGTAAGCACAGCCAAGGGTTTGGGGACCCTGAGGGGGTGTGGCAAAGGATTAAAGAAAAGACAGACAAAGAGAATAAGCTGGGGCTCAGTGGATCTCCTGTGCCTGACTGAGGCCACAGAGTGAAATCCAGCCAGCAAGCTGAGGCTTTATTTTATAGCCAGAGGTAAACAAGGTAGTGGTCACCATAGTTACAATGTTCTTGTGAGTTTCACTTGTTTTGGCAGCACTTGCTGCACCTCCCACAGCCCATTAGCTACCTAGGATGGATCTAGGGGGCAGCCATAAGATCAAGCTTAATTATGCTAAGAGGGCTCTGCCCTCTAAGCTGGGACTTGTTTGTGGTTCTGCCACAGGTCAATCGGAGGCTTAACTCTAGAGCCGCTCCTTACAATCAGGCAGGCAGGTGAGTGGTTAGGGGTGATGAGGCAGGCAGGCAGAGTGGTTAGGGGAGATCAGGCAGGCAGGCAGGCAGTTAGGAGCCAGTGCTCCTGGATTGTGAGAGGGATATCCGACTGCCAGTTTAGGCCTGATCCTGCGGGATCGGGCCTAAACTGGTAGTCTGATATCCCCCAAGTGTTCCCGGATTAGAGAGCGTGCAGGCCGGGCTGAGGGTTTCCCCTCCCCGTGCACGAATTTTGTGTACCAGGCCTCTAGTTTAGAAATAATTTAAAGAGGCTAAAATGCAAGCATAGCCTATAGAGGTAAATTTAGATAAATATTCTAGTGGTATTTTGATTGATTATATATATATCTATATCTATAT
>NW_005370116.1:2979704-3007148 GCF_000412655.1 Myotis brandtii
ATATGATCATTACAACCGAATGACCGGAATGACCAGAACTACCAGTTGACCAGTCGCTATGATGTGCACTGACCACGAGGGTGCAGATGCTCAATGCAGGAGCTGCCCCCTGGTGGTCAGTGTACTCCTACAGGGGTAGCGCCACTTAGCCAGAAGTCAGGGTCACGGCTGGCAAGCGCAGCTGCGGTGGTGCTACCAAGCAGTGGCAGTGGCAGGCACAGCAGGCCAGGATGAGTGCGAGCGGCACAGCACTGGCTCAGGCTCCTCCCTGGCCACCTGCTCCTTGGCGACTGCCTGAGTGGATTGGGCCTAAACCAGCAATTGGACATCCCCCAAAGGGTCCTAGATTGCGAGAGGGCGCAGGCCAGGCTGAGGGACCCCTGTCCCCTGTGCACAAATCCATGCACTGGGTCTCTAGTAATTACATAAAGATGGGTATGGCTTAGAGAAATACATACAATATAAGTTAATAGATTTTAAAAAATGGTTAATAGCTGTATAATAATAAAGATGGGAATAGATAGCAATGATCTTACTAATTTTATTAAATTATAGAGATTTGTAAATATTTGTATTTTCATAAGTATTAATTATGAGTAATAGGTTAAGGTGGCAGAAACAGATTTTGTTTTATACCAGCTGTGCAGAAAACCAAGAGAAGAGAGCTCTGAAAACAAATCAGATTTCCCAAAAGTATACAAATAATGAATCTTTTCGTTAAGTATGTCAAGTTTAATTTAACATTGCTGTTGCAGTGGACTACTATTCAATGTGTATTTATTTGTAGTCTTGTGCCAGCTATCTGGAGTCACTCCAATGTCTAGTGAGCTAAAATCTGGCTTGCCTAAGGAATAATTCCTATGTACTCAAATTTGACATGCAATGTACACATTCTTCTAAACAGAATTAAACTTTTGAAAGTTATTTGAATGATGAACTTTGGTTCAATTTCTAAGAAGTAATCATGTGCATTATTTGGAACCTAACATACTATTTAAAGTTTTCCCTTATTCTTCATTGAATATTACCTCTATTCACTTTATAGAAATGATATAAATGCTTGAAACATCTGGATCTGTATTACCTGATAAAGTACCTAGCATTGGCCTGGTTGGTGTGGCTCAGTGGTTGAGCTTTGACCTATGAGCCAAGAGGTCACAGTTTGATTCCCAGTCAGGACACATGCCCAGGTTGTGGGCTCAATCCCCAGTAGGGGTCGTGCAGGAGGCAGCCGATCAGTGATTCTCTCTCATCATTGATGTTTCTATCTCTCTCTCCTCCCTTACTCTCTGAAGTCAATAAAAAAATATATATATTAAAAAAATGTACCTAGCATTGTCACAACTTGATTTCCTTTGTGTATATTTGACACTGCTTTTTTTTCATCTAAACTAATAAAAGAGAAACATGCAAATTGGTGTCACTCTGCTATACCTACCAGCCAATCAGGGCAAGTATTTAAATTAACCCAACAAAGATGGCGGCAGCCATGGAGCTGGAGGCTCGGGTTGCCCCTGGCGATGGAGGAAGCCAAGTTTCCAGCCCGCCCTGGCCTCCACTCAAGGGAGAGAATAACACACAGGCACGCCAGGAGCCTGAGAGATCAACACAGAGGGGCGCCTGCTCCAAGCCTCCACGGTATGGCTGGGGGCAGGCCCCCAGTGGACACACACACACACACACACACACACACACGGGGCAACTGCTCCGAGCCTACGTGGTGTGGCTGGGGGCAGACTCCAGTGGACACACACACACACACACACACACACACAAGGCACCTGCTCCGAGCCTCTTCTGCCAGTCTGTGGCCATCAGTAGGACATCCACTGAGGGCTCCCAGACTGTGAGAGGGGGCAGGCTGGACTGAGGGGCCCCCACCCCCCAGTGCACGAATTTCGTGCACTGGGCCTCTAGTACAATTATAAAGAAAAAAAAATTTTCAGTTTCAATACAAGTAATATCATGTTATAAACTAATTAATTAACTAAAGCAATTCCTCACAATAGCTGGGGGAAATTATAGGTCTAGTATACTATCACAGTATAAATACAAATAAATAATAAGTAATCAATAATCTTAACATTCAGCCTTAATATTCTTAACATTCAGCCTAATTCTAAAACTTTTATGTCTTAAATGACTTGAGGTTATTTTGAAAAAGAAAATGGGACTTGTTGAAGGATATACTGTACTACTTAAAATTATACATTAATCTACAAATGATGTGATAATAACCCTCTCAAAAACAAACAAGCCTTTTCTGAAATTTTGAAATCTAGAAATTTTGAAATTTTGAAATTCACTGTTAGAGTTCAGTCAGAAAAATATAGATTGTGAGAAATAAGTGATATTTTTACAAGGTATTTTCACTTCTGTTTTGACTTCGTCTCATGGTTTTAATGAGTCCCAGTGTAATTGGCTTAGTGTAATGTTTGTAACAGAGTTCTCAAGATTCACAAACATTCTAAACTCCAGGTTACTCCAAAGCCTTCTCAGATATGAAAAATTCCAGGTCACCCTTTTTGGGAAAGACACTGAAATCCAGTCTAATATTTGAGCAGCAAGCTGTTATTCACCCAGCTTCATTTCAGAATTTTAAAAAAAGAGGTTTCAAGAGATGATTCTTTGACTTAAAATATAGTCATAATCATTATACCAACCATTCAAAATATTAGAATACTCAAAATTTAATAATCATACATTGAGCTTTACAAATTAGGACATACATTGTAAGTAATCCAAGAAACTGCTCAATGTCAAATATTTTATTCATTTTATTGAAATTGTACCAAAAGTGAGATATTTTATTAAGCATTCATATAAGTGCTTTCTTAGTTCAGTTTTAGTAAATGTCAGATAGACTAGAGATTACAACAGCACTCGATGCTGAAGGACAGAAAAGATGTGTAAAAATAAGCAATGGAACCATTAAATGTAAACTATTGAAAACATATTTTTACTTCTTTATGATTTGCACTAGACTGACCTACATTCAAATAATAGATATTGTCAAGACATACGTGTATAAAAAAGGGGTATATTCATGCTGATATATATTTTACAGCATAGTGTACAAAAATATTGAATCAACTATTTTAAACCACGGTATTATGAGAAAATAATAGTTCAGTATTTTGCCTGGTAAAATTATGTTACGATAAACACACATTTGGTGGACTGGATTCTGAAATAACTTTATTTCTTGCTGTGTAACTCAGAAGATGTGGTTGATGATATCACGTTTCGGGCTCACATTTTATATTGATTTGTCAGAATGAGAAGCAGTAACTACAGGCCTGGGAGACCATGCTGCTCTGACCTTCTGGCTTTAAATAAGCCCACGATGAGGAGGAAATGGTAATATGAGAAAGCAGAGCTCAAGGATTATTACACGGAACATTTGCTAGATCTTCTCTAGTCTAAGACACATTACTGTCTTTGGAATATTTAAGAATAAATAACAGATATGTAAATGACTTTGAGTTTATTGAATGTATTTTTCAACATTACAGTATTCTAACACTAGTAATGAAAGTCTACAACAAACAAAACCTTTTTCCCTGCTCTGTCTCATGCCTTGAGAAATGTAATTTCTTGAACAAGTAATCTTAATCTAATGAAGACCTAATTTGGCCCTTTTTACTTTATAAATGTAATTCACTTAAAATGTTGCGGGGTTTAAATAGCAAGGGATATATCAAAGATGTATTAAATGTCTTAAGTTAGTCTATTTTCTTGATGCTGCATTATAAAACATTTTTTCAATCATAAACTAATCTATATATTCTATACTGTTTTACATATTAAGATAATAGATCCTTCAATATCTATTTCACTAGATAAATCAATAACATGATTTATCTAGTGAAATAGACTTCAATAAATCAATAAAACCCCCCAAATATTTCCCTCCCTCTGAGAAATATTGCAATACACATTGTAAAATTTATTTCTCTTAATTTGTATAAATCTATTATGTCTTACAAACTTTTGCAAATAAAGTTTATCTGTGGAATCAATACAGTGATTATCAAGGAGGATTTTTAAACAACAATAAATTATGGATGGGAAAATCTTACAGATAAAAGTATTTAATAAAGGTTCCTGATGTAATTGATTTCTGCTTCCAAAGAAGTGTTCCTTGATCTTTAGTGAAAGAACAGGAAGAGGAACAAAATTGAAATTTTGTAATTCACTACACACTGACAGAGCATCTGCTGAGATATAGTGGCCAGGCCGAGAGGCTGTACCTGGCACACATTAGATGTGATGCGTTGTCAGAAGTTATCACAGAATTGTGCCCTTTGTTGATGATCTTGTATTGAAACAGACATGTCCTAAGGCTTCCATAAGTGAACAATGTAAATTGCTGCCAGTTGTACAATATCTTTCTCCAGATGGTTAATAAGACCCTTATTTTGGACTTTTGATGAATTTTCTATTTTTTTTAAAAAAGTATTAACTTTTATTGATGTGTAGGAAACTAAAGCTGTTCATGTTTAACCTCCATTAATGAATATATTGACACAAAACGCACAATCAACGTAATTAACTAAACATGTGCTAAATAACCTTACTTGAACCATAAGTTGCCATAAGTTTATCTTAACTAGCAAGAGACTTGAACATCTGCACTTAACTCAGTTCTACTTCAGGATGTTAAGTCCTGTTTATTTAGAGGGGAAACAGCAAACAAAGCAAACCAAACCAAAACAAACACTCTTCTCCCTGATGATGGGATTATTATCTGTTACAGAAGTGGACTAGAAAAAAAGAACAGTGAATCAGCTAAGTCCTTACACCAGCGGTTCTCAACCTGTGGGTCGAGACCCTTTGGGGGTCAAACGACCCTTTCACAGGGGTCGCCTAAGACCATTGGAAAACACATATATAATTACATATTGTTTTTGTGATTAATCACTATGCTTTAATTATGTTCAATTTGTAACAATGAAACTGGGGGTCACCACAACATGAGGAACTGTATTAAAGGGTCGTGGCATTAGGAAGGTTGAGAACCACTGCTTTAGACCAAAGTTAATGCCATAAAGAGTTCTCATTCTGAGTGAAATATCTAAGAACCCCATTTCCAACTCCGGCTTCTTTCACTCTCAAAGACCAAATCATATTTTGAAATTTAGATATCAACTCCTCAAAAAAAGCCTATATTAACCACAGTCAGTGGTCATCCTAAATTACTATCTGCCTCTGTGAGCTCAGAACAATTAGTGTGCCACTGAGATGCCACTTATTGGCTGCCATTGTCACTGGGGATTTGCTTGATATACTATGAATTTCCTTGGTGGTGAACAGTCTGCTTTCTACAGTCTGGTAACTTAGCCCCTTGGTTCTCCCTGAATGTTTATTAAGTGAAGTAATTGTTAGCTAGTCTCTCCATGTATTATTTTAGTCAAGGTTGTCTTATTTTCCTTTCTTTTTGTTTTTCTTTCTTCAAAGCAGAATAATACATTTTCCCCTTGAGTTGAGTAATTATGTTGCTATTTTTATTTTAAAATATGATCACTTTTGTGTATGTAGAGGCAATTTAAAATTGATATTTTACTATGTAAGTTTTCTGAAGGCATAAAGCAAAGTCAAGGTGGTCACATTAGACTTACATTTTACTATTAAGAGATAATTTTGTAAGATGCTCCATAAAACCAACAGTATTTTTCATAGATATATACTCTACAGTGTGTTTCCTTTTTGAAAAAAAACAGAAAGAATATAATAATTCATCCAATATGTGCAATATTTTCTAGAATAAAAAAAGTCATCATTGGGTTATAGCAAAATTGTTTGAAATCAATTCATAAGATGGTAAATCATTAAGAACCAGAATAGTGATATAGGTATAAAATTCATCAAGCTTCTCAAAAGAAAAAATAATCATAACTAATATTTTCATATAAAGATAAAAAAATCAGAATGTCATCAATCTTCTTACCAGGGTAAGTTGAAGATATAAGAAATTTGACTATTCCTCCCATAATTCTAAAGGAAAAAAATTTCCACACAGCATTTTATACATAGCCTTTAATATAAGAGCAAAATAAATTAACTTTCTAGTTTGATGAAGTTCCACCTGTTATTTTCTTCTTTTGTTTCTCTTGCTTGAGGCAACATATCAGGAAAATATTGCTACAAAAAATGCCCAAGATTTTACTGTCGATATTTTCTTCTAGGATTTTTATAGTTTTGAGTCTAACATTTAAGTCTTTAATCCATTTTAAGTTTATTCCTTTGTATAATGTTAGAAGGTGGTCTAGTTTAATATTGAAAGCAGCCCAAGTCTCCATCAATAGTTGGGTGAATAAAAAAACCTGTGGCTTATTTACAAAATGGAATACTACTTGGCAGTTAAAAAGGAAATTTTACCTTTTGGGACAGCATGGATGGACCTGGAGAGTATTATGCTAATTCAAATAAGCCAGACAGAGAAAGGCAAGTTCCATGTGATTTCACTTATATGTGGAATCTAACGAACAAAATAAACAAAGTGGAGATACACACATGGATACAGAGAACAGACTGCCAGCTGTCAGAAGGGAGGGGGTTGGAGGCTGGATGAAATGGGTCTTTTGGGATAGCATGGATGGACCTGGAGAGTATTATGCTAATTCAAATAAGCCAGACAGAGAAAGGCAAGTTCCATGTGATTTCACTTATATGTGGAATCTAACGAACAAAATAAACAAAGTGGAGATACACACATGGATACAGAGAACAGACTGCCAGCTGTCAGAAGGGAGGGGGTTGGAGGCTGGATGAAATGGGTGAAGGAATTAAACAAAATAAAAAAGACTCATGAACACAGGCAATAGTATGGTGATTGTTAGAGGGAAAGAGAAGTGGGAGGCAGTAGAAGAGGTTAAAGTTGGGTTAATGGTAATAGTAGGAGACTTGACTTAGGATAATAAACATACAATGCAATATACAGATAATGTATTTTACAATTGTATACCTGAAACCTATATAATTTTATTAACCAATGTCACCCCAGTAAATTCAATAAAAATACATTTTGAAAGAGTAAATACACTTTTACACATTTTAAGTCTTGAAATTTACTGTACCACCCTGACTTATTTTGCTTATGTTGCCAAAACTAAGTACCATAGAACTTGTTGAATTAAACAATGGGAATTTATTTCACATAGTTCAGGAAGACCTTGGCAGTCCAAGAGCAATGTTTGAGCAGGGACACTCTCTGGTGAAAACGCTCTCCTTGAGTTGTTGGTGGCAGCCTTCTTGCTGCATTCTCTCACACAGCCTTTCTTTGTGCCTTTCTGGAGAAAGAAAGATATCTCTTCCTCTTTTTCTTCTCTCTCTCTCTCTCTCTCTCTCTCTCTCTCTCTCTCTTTGGCATTTAAAAATTAAACTTATTTTGGTGATATTGGTTTATGATTATATAGGTTCCAAGTGTACATTTTTTTGATGCATGATCTATATTGCATTGTGTGCCCATCACTCAAAATCAAATCATCTTCTGTCACTATATATTTGCATCTATTTGGCTCCCTGTACTCTTTACTATACCTGCCAACTCTCATCTGTCTGGTAACCACCATACTGTTGTCTGTGTCTATAAGTTTTAGTTTTATATCTCACATGAGTTAAATCATATAGATCTTAGCTTTTTATGACTGACTTATTTCACTTAGCATGATATTCTCAAGGTTTATCAACATTGTTGTAATGGCAGTATGTACTTTTTTCTTATGGCTGAGTAGTATTCCATCCTATCTAATGAAGAGGTAATATGCTAATTGACCCTCATGGCTTCGCAAAGATGGTGGAGCCCACAGCCAATAAGGAGGGAATATACTAATTGACTGCCTGACCCTCAAAGATGGCGGTGCCTAGAGCCACAAGATGGCCAGCAGGGGAGGGCAGTTGTAGGCGACCAGGCCAGCAGGGAAGGGCAGTTGAGGGTGACCAGGCCTGCAGTGGAGGGTAGTTAGGGGTGACCAGGCCTGCAGGGGAGGACAGTTGGGGGCAATCGGGCTGGCAGGGGAGCAGTTAGGGGGTGATCAGGCTGGCAGGCAGAAACGGTTAGGGGCAATCAGGCAGGCAGGCAGGCGAGCAGTTGGGAGCCAGCAGTCCCAGTTTGTGAGCGGGATGTCCAACTGCCAGTTTAGGCCTGATCCCACAGTCGGACCCCCCCGAGGGGTCCCAGATTGGAGAGGTGCAGGCTGGGCTGAGGGACACCCTCTCCCCAGTGCACAAATTTTGTGCACTGGGCCTCTAGTTGTATATATGTACCATAACTTCTTTATCCAATTATCTAGTGAAGGACACTTGGGTTGTTTTCATGTCTTGGCCAATGCTGCAGTGAACATAGGTGTGCATATATTTTTGAGAATAAATGTTTGTGAATTTTCAGGTAGATACCAAGAAGAGGGGTTTCTGGGTCATATGATAATTCTATTCTTAATTTTTTGAGGAACCTCCAAACTGGAAAAGAAAGCCTCTTCAGTAAATGGTGCTGGGAAAATTAGAAAGCTACATTCAAAGTAATGAAACTAGCCTTTTCTTTTTTAAAAAAGGTCACTAATCCCATCACGATAGCCCCACCTTCATGGCCTAATTCAACCCTAATTATTTCCTAATGGTACTTTCTCCAAATGCCATCATATTGGAGGTTGGGCTTCAATATATTAATTGATGGTGTGAGAGACACAAACATTCAGTCCATAGCACACAACTCCTTTATTTTGAGTAGGTAATTAGAAAATGCATTGGAACATAATGTGAACTACCAATCAGGAACTGGATTTTTTCACTTATATGTTATTTCAGTTATCACTAGAAAATGTATCCCATCTGATATCTTACTACATCCTATGCTTAATGTATTTATTCCTAAAAGTTGCTTGAAAATAGGCCATTGGAGAATAGAATGGAACCTCAGTTCTCCAACTTAATTCTTTCCAGAAGGCTGTTCAGAAACCAACTCATTTTTAACCATTAGATTGAATTAAACAATTCCAGAACCCCCAAAGCAAATAAACATAAAAATACCCACCACATGATTTTCTGAGATGTTAACAACTCCAGGTTTAGCTGTAAACTGACTCATTTCTATTTGTCACCTGAGAGACACATGACTGATCATAAAGGCATGAGCATGAAAGGGTTGTCAGATCAAAAACCGACGTTTTATTGGACAATCAAGATATTTTTTCCATGAACAAGTTGGTCGAGAACCAAATTGTTTGAGATGGGATGTTCGAAAACTGAGGTTTGACTGTAATTGGTTTTATGTTATTTGGGAAGTGTTTGTCAGGTTCCATGTTATAATATTTGTTCATTAATTTTTTTCTATGTTAGCATTTAATTTTTAAGATCTTCTTGGTGTTATATGTAGAAAATGGTATTGTCCTACATGACTTCACAACAGTTTAAAAATCTATATAGTACGATTTCACTAACATATAGAATCTAAAGGACAAAATAAATGAAGAAACAAAATTGAAACAGACTCAAATACAGATTGATGGTTTCCAAAGGGCCGGGGGATTAGATTAAAAAGGTGAAAAGATTAAAAAATACAAATTTTATTTACAAAATAGTCCACAATGTAAAGTACAGCACAGGAAAGATAGACAATAATCTATAATAATAAAAGGGTAATATGCTAATTAGACCGGACATCTTCCAGACACCCTTCCTGACGAAGCCAGGGTTGGAGGGAAACTAGCCCAGGTCCCAGGTGCTTGTGGGTGGCCGGAGGAGGGAAGCCCGGAGCCCTGGTGCCAGAGGGAAGCCTGTGCCAGCAGCTGGAAGAAGGAAGGCCTACTCTTGCATGAATTTTCATGCATCGGGCCTCTAGTATTGTAATAACTATGTATGTTGCCAGATGTGTACATGAAAAATCAGAGAGGAACACTTCGTAACATATATGATTATCTGAACACTATGATGTATACATGAAACTAATATAAAATAATATTGAATGTGAACTGTTATTGAAAAAATAAAATTTAAGAAATCATCAGTAAGGTAGAAGATATGATTTTCCACCTCTTGCTATTTTCCAATGTGCTGATACTAAGGAGAAAGGATAATTGTTTAAACAAATGGAACAACATACTTGCATTTTCTTATTAAATGAAAGTCAGACTATGGATAAAGACACTTCTCTGAATGTGGCTAAATGAAAATAGAATTGTGATTCCTCCCAATTCTCTTATTTAATAATTTTCATTTTCTTTTGTCCTATATGCTTCCAACTTTGTTTTTGCTGTTTTATGTGTTATGTCACTACGCACATGCAACTTCGATTGATAAAAGAGAGTAAAGAAACACACATGCAAGTTCGATTGATAAAAGAGAGTAAAGAAACAATAAGAAAGTGGAGTAAAAAGCATGCAAAAGCAGACCAAGAAAGATCGTTGGCTGTAAGAAACTGAAGACACTACAGTTGACCAGGCCACTGAATGCCATGTAGACAATTCATAATAGTCAATTTGTTCCCCCCTTAGATGAATCCTAAATATGGCATGAAGTTTGGACCTATCTATGAAAGACATAATATACCCTACCAATTATGTTTTCTGCTTAAAGGATAGTGTGATAACAAGTTATTTAGATATTTTCATTTACTGGTTGCTTACTCTGAACAGGCCAATTTGTTAAGCATACAAGACTATTACATAGGTCAAACCCCAACTATACCACTTGACAACTATGGCAGTCAAGTTATTTAAACTTCATGAGCCATGACTTCCTCACCTGTACAAAGTAAATAATACTAGCTATTATGATATATATATTTTTAAATATACTTTTATTGATTTTAGAGAGGAAGGGAGAGGGAGAGAGAGAGAGAGACATCAATGAAGAGAGAGAAACATTGATCAGCTGCTTCCTGCACACTCCCCACTGGGGGATACGGCCTGCAACCAGTGCATGTGACCTGACTGGGAACCAAACCATGGCCTCCTAGTTTATAGGTCAATGCTCAACCACTGAGCAACACTGGCTAGGCACTAGCCATTATTTAATAGGGAAGTATGCATAGCAATTTAGCACAGTGCCTGATCCATAGAAAGCATTCAAAAGTTAAATTACTAAACATTAATTTCTGCAATGATAAAAATAGTATTTACATAAATAGGATACAATAGAATAGATAGATAGTACTCATAAAATAATTTAGATTAGAAAGTATTGTATTTAATGGTATGATTTTGTTATTTCCAACAATAGATTTTCCATGGAAATGGCAGCCATATTTAGCTTTGGAGTTTTTTATTGTTGTTGTTGCTGTTTAAAGCAAACAAAAAATGACTTTATTTTCCTTTCTTCTTAATGCATGTACTTTAGATTTTCTTTTTAAAATCCATATCCAAACTATTTTATTAAAATTTCTGAACATAAATGACAAAGAGGAAATTCTAAATGCAATGAGAGTAAAATCATAATTCTAAATGCAATGAAAGTAAAATCATAAAAGGTATGCATATTATTGAAACATTTTTCTTTAGTTTTTCAATTATAGTTAAAATTCAATATTACATTAGATTCAGATGTATAACATAGTGGTTAGGCACTTCTATAACTTACAAAGTGATACCTCTGATAAGTCTAGTACCTAACTGGTACCTTACACTTTCTTATGTTATTTTGTGTTATCACGTTCCTTTTACTAAATATATATATGACTTTATTACTGTTATGAAAGAACAGTATAAAGCTTAAGCAGAAAATATTCTAACGCTTTTTAGGCAACATTTCAACTGCCATTTAAAAGATCATTTTATAGTAAAACCAATAGGACAAGTGATTCTTTTGCATGTTTCCAAGTGGTAAATGTAATTTTGGGATATAAAAACTTTCCCACTCTGAAATGTTACCACAGATAATTGTGCAAATATGAGCAAATGGAGATATGCTCTTGACCATGGTGAGCTGCTAGAATACATGCAGAATTCCCTAATCAAACTCATTTTATCTTTAACATGAATATAGATTAGTATTTTGAGTTACCTTGATCTTCTGTCATGTCACTAGAAACTTGAAAAGATTTGTGGATAGGGATATTATTGAAATTGAGCCTTAATTGGAACTTAATCTCCATAATTATGCATAATTGCCCGTGTTTATTACTCCTATGATGAGGACTCATTTTTCTTTAGCTCCAGGAAACATGTGTTAAAGCGTAACAAACAGCATTAGATAATATGATTGTATACACTTCACTGACTTTATTTGGTTATACAGTATTATTATTCAGAAAGGCTCGAAGAACTTATAGTAAAATACCCTCTAACTATGCTAAGTAATTTCAAAAAAGATATAACTTGAAAAATATTAGACTTTAAATATATTGATAGAATGAACAGAATTAAATTATATTAAAATTGTATGAAATATGTTGGCTATTTCTATAAGTTTCAGATCTGAAATAATCAGTAATCAGGTGCTTTGGGAATAAGGGATTAAGTAAGACTTAAATTACATTTTTACCAAATCAAATAAAATTATTTAGGATATTAATTTTCCTGAAGCACAACAGAATGAATGTTTAATGGTGAAAATGCTGACAATTTATGATGACAGTTATGTCTCATCATTGACATAACAATTGAAAATGATCAATAGGTGTTTATATACTGTTTTATTTTACGCCAGTCAGTCCTTCTTTTTATGATTTCAAATCTTTTTATCAGTAATTAGGATGTATTAAATGTCTTAGAATGCCTTAGAACTAGGGGTACGTCTAAGCATATTAGAAAAAAAAATTAAATGAAAGAATGTTAAGAAGAGTTTCTAAATAGCTGTGAATAGGCAACTCAAAGATTATTAAAGTCCCAAATGAGCAAAGAAGTAAGTGCATGTCTTTATTTGGCATTTTATCAAATAACAGGAGCCGGGCAGACTTACTTTCTGTCTCAATTTTTAAAATAAATAGCTCCTATGCATCTGAAATTTAATTTTCTAAAGTATCATTCCTTAAAATTACAAATGAATTTGGGGATATTTAATAAATATTTAATACTAGAGGCCCGATGCACGAAATTTGTGCAAGAGTAGGCCTTCCTTCCCCCGGCTGCCGGCACTGGCTTCTCTCTGGCACCCGGGACCCAGGCTTCCCTCTGGTCACCAGCAGGCACCTGGGACCTGGGCTTCCCTCGCAACCCTGGCTTCGTCCAGAAGGTCATCTGGAAGGATGTTTGATCTAATTAACATATTACGCTTTTATTATTATAGATTAATTACTTCTTTTTATGGGACATTTTATTAAGAAAAAGCCTAGTTTTGTAAATATGTACTTTAGCTAGTCCTGATATATTGAATTATGTTATATATGCAAAAGACTCTCTCTCTCTCTCTCTTTCTCCTTTTTGTAGTCTCCCAACTCATCCACTATATCAATAGTTCTTAGCTCTGACCTTAATAAGTAAAATCTTCCTGGAAACTTTTTTAAGAATACCAAAATAGTGATGACACATTTTTAAAAATAAGATTCTGATTTGATCAATCAGATGTGGGAATTACTTTTCAGGTAATCTAAATATGCACCTATGGCTAAGAATCCCTTTAACAGACTATGAGCTGTTATTAGCAGAAACTCTTATTTGTCTAGATGGGCACCAAAACATAGACCAGAGAGAGTAACAATAAATGTATCTCATTGTATATATGGACTTTTAAGTTCTGAAAAAATATCTGTTGGTAAATAGCTTTTTGAGGAAGTCAGCCCATCTGTGGTGAATTCCACATTTAAAAAGAATACTACTTGAACTTCAGTTGTAAAAAATTGAAAGTGCTGTTATTTTACTAGATGCTTATGGAGAAATCACTTTTGTTTCTGGTGACTTTGGAAGGAGATAGAATTTAAAGTATCTGAAGTACTTTGACTTTTTTTCACAGTCATTAAAGATAATTTACTTTTATCAGTTTCAATATTTTTGGAAAAGTCATCAGTGATCTTTGAAATAAAAATGTATTGAAAGTTAAAATGCATTGCATGCTAGGTAATATATTACTCAACTTTTATCCAATTTAATCCTGTCAAAAAGTGCTAAAAATCAGTCAATTTTATTTAAAAATATATTACATCTCTATATGTGCTATAAATTTTCTAAGCTTGCATATTGTCAAGTGACAGAATTTAAATTCAAAACAAGAACAGTCTGAGCTTTTAACAGTAATAACAAATTTCCTAGTGTACTTGCTGATACAATCATAAGACTTTCTTTATAACTAAGATAATCATGTTCTGTGAACCTCTAAATTGTGGTATATTTAGAAAAATAGCTAGAAGCCATTTTTTTCAGAGGAGAACAAATTGTACTAAGGCCTTTGTCTGAAGTGCTTGTGAAAGCCGTTGGATGTTTCCAGCTGCCCACAAAGGCCTAACTGTTCCATCGGCTGAACTGAATTTTAGAACGGCTTCTCCTTGGCTCTCGGCTGCTGAGCTCCCATGTTTTAGAGTATTTATTTTAGAAAAGGTGTACATTCTTCCTCAGGGCCTCTAGCATGTAAATCTTAAAAGTGTTCTTGCCAGTTCCTAACTTAGGAATATTTTTATCAAGGACCTGGGAACCATCCCTTTGAAATGTAATCATCAAGGAAGATATGCCTTTATCTCCCAGTTTTTGTGAAGGGCAGAAGCCATGGCAGATGACTTGCTTCAAGTTTTAAAATTACCTCCTGTCATGAATTTATAGAAAGTTTACTCTTTTTTGGGGGGGATGGACAACAAAAACTTTGGAGTAGTGCATTTATTCACTCTAGGGGCCTGTCATACTTTGATTTGCATTCCCGTAAAATTAGTTACATAAGCCATCACCTGAATTATGATTCACACTAACAATAACAACAATAATAATAGGGTTTTTAGACTTAAATTTCAATTTACAAAATCAAATTTTATTTTTATCTTGCTAAACTTAGAGTTAGCAATCCAGAATGATGCTTTATCTTTGACAATATTATAAGCTTCATTTCATCTTATTACCTTAATAAAACTTTGGAATTTGCATTTATTTTAGACATAGGACCTAGAAATAATTTGCATTTATCAAATGTGTGCAATGTTAAGACTTACTGCTAAGAATTACTAGTAAGTGCAAGAAAATACAGATGATACACAATCTACTAAGACATAGAGATTCCAAACTCAGTCATTTCCAATTTTCTTTCATTAGATCTTCTACACTAAAAAAAAATCATGGTTAGGTATGTGCTTATATTAGAAATAGCATCATGCTGCTCTTCTTAGATTTTGAAGTAAATATAACTAAAAATTGCACCACTGTCCTCTTATACATTTTTGTACACTTTGGCTAAAACTATTGTAAACAAGTAAGATGATTTTTTTCTTCATATGCCTAAAGTTTAAAAAATACGTCAACTTTATCCATTTCCAGTCCTCTCTTCAATATGGCATGTGATATCAGATATCAAGTGACTGGTAGGATGAGAACTGCTAACAGGTTCTACCTACTTCCTCTCAGATTGAAGTACATGACAGAAAAGACAAGCACTTCTTTCTGTAATCTCAGTATAGGCTTAATTGCACACCAATGGTTCTTAGTATTTGAGGCAGGTTGTATGATACTCTAAATGCCTAGATGTAAGTCCTAGGCCTACATCTAGATCAACAGGTACGTAACTACATATCAAACACATCAACTGTGATTTGAGCAGATATAGCTGCCAAAAGAAATATTATGTGTATTTACCCAGAACAAGATTAATTTTTTAAATAATTACTTGATTAAAGAGTGTTTGTCCATATCATATAGAGGATTAATAAATGAGTTAGATAGTTAATTGAGTGAAAAAGTAAGCTGTAGAATAATAG
Source organism: Myotis brandtii (assembly GCF_000412655.1). Classification (NCBI taxonomy): domain Eukaryota; kingdom Metazoa; phylum Chordata; class Mammalia; order Chiroptera; family Vespertilionidae; genus Myotis; species Myotis brandtii. Next base: position 2,995,528 of record NW_005370116.1, read on the forward strand.
ATGCATTATAGTGCCACACATTATAGTATGGATGAGGTGGGTGGGGGTATATTTTTACTACAATGAGCATAGTGTTTTTATCTATGAGGGTGTCATGAATTTTGGGTGATAGTCAATGGAGGCTTTAAGTTTACTTTAATTTTAGGAATCAGTTTACTGAAATCATTCATTTTATATCTTAATGTGGCTCATTAAGAAAGCAATTAAAAATATAGGTTTACTTTTACAAAGTTACCCTGCTGCATGGCTCAGTGTTTGAGCATTGACTAGGAGGTCATGGTTTGATTCCTGGTCAGGGCACATGCCAGGGGTTGTGGGCTCAATCCCCTGTATGGGGCATGCAGGAGGCAGCTGATCAATGATTCTCTCTCATCATTGATGTTTCTATCTCACTCTATCTCTCTCTCCCTTCATCTCTGAAATTAATAAAAATATATTTAGAAAATAAAAATAAATGTGCCAGAATATATTTCAGAATATTATGACATTTTTACTAGAACATACAAAAGAAGACATGAATCAGGGTTGTTTTGAATGAGTCAGTATTATAACATTGACATTTCTCTCTAAATTTGTTTATAAATTCCATCACTTTCTGTTGAAATTCTGTTATTTAAGTTATTTCTTTTTTTTTTCTTGAAGGAAAGAGTTAAAAAACTGATCTAATTTTGGTATGGGGAAAGAGAGGAGGAGAGAAAAAAAAGAAGGATATTGGGGAAGGATAAATGACTTGCACACTTAGGTATTAAGATTCATTAAGGTTAAAGTAATTAAAGCTGTACATGAATGACATATCAATAAACGATCAATAGAATAAAATCAAGAATGCAGAAATAGAACCACATATAGATGAGATTTTAGATTTAATAAAATACACTTTTACCTGGCTGGTGTGGTTCGGTTGGTTCGGTCATCCTATACACCAAAATGTGGCGGGTTTGATTCCTGATCAAGCCACAGACCTAGGTCATGGGTTCAATCCTTGGTTGAGACATGTGCAGGAGATAATTGATAGATGTTTCTCTCTTTCTCCCTCCTTTCCTTTGTCTAAAAATCAATTTTAAAACACTTTTAAAAAGAGACACCTTTTAAGTCTGGCAAAATGATGGATAATTTAAACTAATAGGTTAAGAAAAATTGAAAGTTTGTTAAAATATACACATAACTTTAGAATTCTCTTAAACTGTACAAAAATTCAAATAAAAATATGAAAAGAACCTTTGGCATATTGTATGATCACTATGCACAAATTATTCTTCAAAGTTTCCTTTATATATTTGCTGATTTATTTTTAATAATTTATAAAATTGTTATTACCCTCCTTTTTCAAACAAGAACAATGAGGAATAGAGAGGTTAAGCAACTTGAGTGAGATCACAGAATGAGTAAGCAGTGGAACTGATACTCAATCTTAGGAAATCCAACACCAATGTCTGTCTTTAGATTTTACATACAACAGTGAGACTTGAAAATGCATACAAAATTGTATTTTGTTTTGTTTTTAAAGTTGGGTGTGGGAAACTAGTTTCCATGAAATAAAATGTAAATCCCAAGATAGGACTCTAAAATGTTTCAAGGTGTTAAAATAATTTTAAAAATTGTGTAGCACAATAAATATCATAAAGAAAGTTATAATGTTGAAAAAGAAGAAAGTATTTGCAACATAAATGAGAGGAAATGGGTAATATCCACCACATATTTAAAAATACTTCAAAATAAAATAAAACACATATGAGCAATTAAAATATTCCTCCAAAGATTCCATATTATAGCATGAATTGACTTATTTTTTTAACAAAATATCTTTTAAGGGGCTGCTATTTAGATGCAATGATTAGGGAGAGAATGCATAAGATTTAACTGTTAGAAATATTATAGTCTACTGATTTATTACAAAGAAGCGCAGCAGTGAATACACATTTGGCCAAAGTAGACAGGAAGCTCTTATGAATGTATTCTTGTACATTTTCTAAACGATTTTTAAAAATGATTCACATCATAAAAACATTAAAATTAGAATAGAGCATATAGGTTACCTCTTCTAGATTACTACAACATTTTTCCTTTTATCCATTATTTTTTTTTTTTGCTTCAATAGAATTACGAATAAGGATAGCATAGAAAAAGTAGGAGAATTTTTTTTTTTCTTCCAATAAACTCTTCTCTTATACCTCCTATTATTCTGGGCACAGACATTCTCAAACTAAGAAGAATGAGGACAATTAGAAAACAAAAACAAAACCTTTTGAAGAAAATCTAATACCCCCTACCAAGTTAAAGAATTGTTCAGTTATCTTCAAATTTAATGGGGTGCTGAATTGCAGAGGAAAGAAAATGGATCTCAATGTTATTAGACATGCTTCAGAATGTTTGTCCTTGACATTATTACATAAAATAACAATGCAGAAATCTAAAGTACATTTATGATCAGCAAAAAAAATATGTTGCCAAGGATTGAAATGCCCTGGAGGAGGACTGTTTGACCTTCTCTTATAAGTGAAGCATATCGGTAAACAGCAATGATAAATTAGTACAAACAGTATCATAAATGAAAGTAAGGTATGCGAATTTAAATGTACTTCTTTCAAATGAAGTCTTATAATACAATTAAATGCTATCGTTGCTGGAAAATAACTATTATTTCAATGGGTTTTCAAAATCATCTGGCTATTTATGTCTTACTGACAGTGTGACAGCAGGATTTCTTCTATTTTATAACATGTCTCCTGACATTTTCCATTAACCCAGCATAGTTACAATGATCAGGATATTGCTTTCACTCAAGAATATTATTTCATGCGTTTTGGGAATCCAGATCTTATAATGCTCATAGTTATTGCAAAATATAAACAATATTTTAAAAAGATCTCTATGAAACTGAGTTACTAAACATTTTGTTTTAATAACACAGGGTTATATTTAATATAATTTATTTATTTGATGGTGACTGAGTCTTAGACACATTAAATAAATAACATATATTGATTATGTAACACTATAATTACAATTTTAACCTAGGAGACATATCATGGGATACATTTCTAACCATGATTATAAAGGTGGCTTAAAAATTAAATTAAAGGAGGAAATAAGGAAAGCAAATAAGTGAGACAAAAATGAATTCAAATTTTATTCATTTAAAATGAAAATTGGACTCTGTAAATGGCATGACCTAATGGATACCTGAGCAAGAAAGGAAGAGAGAGTCAAACACACATATTTTATTCAATAATAATATAACTGATGCTTCCAGCCTGGAGTGACTGAGTACAGTGTGGGGATTCCCAATTAGAAATATCTAGCCCAGCTGGTGATTTCATGTGTGACTTCAGAGAATGGTACTCACAAGAAAGAGCAAGTGATGCCAAAATGGCTGTTTTATTAAATCTCCATAGAACATTGTGGGCATAATAAACACTTTATTTTAAACTATGCAGTAAAAGCAGGTGAAGAAAAAAGGGTATCTTTACTTTGAGAAGTATTCTGGGAGTGAGGTCATTGGATTAGGAACATTACCTATTTTATGAGCATAGAGCAGGATACAACTGAAGCATTGAAGAAAGCATTGAAAGGCATCATGCTTTGGTGGTTTTATGGCAACGTTTCAGCAGCTGATAGGTGAATTTATCATACTGTGGCAAGATCGGAGGTTTTCGCACAGAATTGTTGGTTGAGTCATCTCGACAGAGGACAGCAGAAGACTAAACTTAAGAATCGCCTTAAACTAACCAAGGAGGTAAGTTCATGAGTATATAGGCACAATTCTTATATATATCATGAATTATTTAGGAAATAATAAGTGAGGTAGAGCCCATGCAATATGAGAGGTAGTGAAGTTATTAAAATATTTATTTTTTCTACCTTTATTGTGACTCAATCTATACTCAGGCTCCTGTACTCTGAAAAAAATTGGTATAATTGTAATGATAATAGAAATGTTATATAAGAGATGATGCTATATTCTATAAGGTAGGAAAGAAACAGAAAAAAATAAAAATAGTAAATCAAAGGTAAAATTATTATTAACACAAAAAATTGTAAACAATGGTCATGAAAATATAGAAACCACTTTTTCAATGTTTTCTTAAATTCTCACCTGAAGATATTTTCCATTGCTTTTAGAGTGGAATGGTGGGGGAAGAGTGAGAGAGGGAGAGAGAAAGAAAAAAAAAATTGATGTGAGAGAGACACATTGATTGATTGCCTCCCGCACGTGCCCCTACTAGACCAGGGATTGAGCCGGTAACTGAGGTGTGTGCCCTTCACTGGGAATTGAACCCGTGACCCTTTGGTAGCATGGGCTGATGCTCTAACCACTGAGCAAAATAAGCCAGGGCTATAATAACTTTTTGAACATTTGGGTGGTAACATAATATGAATATATCAATTGGTGGCTTTTATTAAAGTGAGTTTATCGATGCAGATACTATTATACATGGCACACTTCCTCAAAAATAATGAATCTCAAAGTCACCATTACTTCAGTGCTGCCATATTAAGGGTGAACTATTAATATCTAAAGTTGAAAGATATAGTGGACAAGAGAATTGATTGTCAAAGGCTAACTTTTGTCCCTCCCAAAAGCATATTTTGAAGTCCTATCTATAAGTGCATCAAATGTGACTGTATATAGAAATAGCCTTTACAGACGTAATTAAGGATAAATGAGGCCTGGTCGGCATGGCTCAGTGGTTGAGCATGGATCTATGAACTAGGAGGTCATAGTTCGATTTCCGGGTGCCTGAGTTTCAGGCTCAATCCCTGGTGTGGGGCATGCAGGAGGCAGCCACAATGATTCTCTCTCCTCATTGATGTGTCTCCCTTTTTCTCCCTCTCCCTTCCTCTCTGAAATCAATTAAAAAATATTTTTTAAAAAACGGATGAATGAGGTCATTAAGGTGGTCCCTAACTGATAAGACCAATGTCTTTATAAGAAAATAGTTGGATAAATACATACAGAGGAAAGACTATTTAAAGGCACATGGAGAAAATAGCCATCTACAAGTCATGGAGAAAGGCCTCACAAGAAATAAAACTTGCTAATACCTGATCTTGGACTTCTAGCCTCCAGAACTGTGAGGAAATAAATTTCTGTTGGTTAGGCCACCTAGTCTGTAGTACTTTGTTATGGCAATCCCAGCAAACTGATAGAGTGATATTACATCTTTCTAGAAGTGGTTGTATAGAGAAACTCAAAACGTTCACATCAATGATAGAATTTCATGTCCTTTCTGTTTTATATTTAACAAAACAGTGGGTCACCTGCCTCACTTATTAAAAATAAAATATGTGAGAGTTCCCCAATAATATGATTTTAAATTAGCTGTTTTAACAACACATAAATAATTTTCATACTTAGTATATCAAATTTCATTCCTCTTGACTACTAAAACTTTCTAGAGGACATTAGATTGTTACATTACTGTCCTAAACCTGAACCCAATATAGATTCTTTACATTTTTTAGAATACTACAGTGGGGCCTTGACTTACGAGTTTAATTTGTTCCATGATGGAGCTCGTAACTCAAATTACTCGTATGTCAAATCAAAAACTGAACGAGTGAGACACGTGATGCTGAGCTGATGTTGTGGCGTTCACTGTGACGTTCGCTGCGCCAACTAGCGGTGGGGTATCTGAAGCTGGCTCTGGCTTGTAAAAATTTTAGATCGCTACTCAAAGCAAAAAATCGGCCGAGAGACGACTCATATCTCAAAAATCTCGTTAGTAGGGACACTTGTAAGTCAAGGCCCCACTGTATGTTTATTCTCAATTTCCTAAACTCTTCTATATTTTTCAAAAATATTTCAGGTGAACCAAAATACAATGTTCTATCTGAGAGGCTGAGTAGAAAAAAAAATCTTATTTGTACATTGGCTTAAAATGGCAACAGTCAGCTAAAAGTACATGTATCTCATTAACACATTTAAATGTTATAGCAACTGTTTCCACTTGGAAATTTTCCAAACATAAATATAAATTCTGGTGAATATGTGTGTTTGTTTTATGTTAAATTCTTCACAAAGTGAATGCAATAGGAATTATTCAACTTCATGTTGCTGAATCATTTGCACCATTTGCACAGGAGATGTCTTAGCAAGTCATAGAGTGTCTTATAAACAATTGAAAATAATTTATAAATTATTAATTATCCCACACAAATTTGCTTATTACACTAATATTATAAAGTTTAGATGATAATCAGGTTGCTAGTGACAATGAGTACAAAAGAAGAAATTAATAAACCTATCTGCCAAGTATATTGCTAAGTAATATTTAATTTTACAGTAACCCTCAAAGTTAAGTATTTTTATCACTATTTGGTGTATAAGAACAAAAACTAGTCTAATGAGAGAAGAGTTACTTTTCCAAGATCAGCTGGTACCTAAATTTAAGACTCTGTTTTGTCTAACTCTAAACCTGAGCTCTTTCTATCATGTGATACATCCATTCATCTAAAGATATTTGAGTGATTATTATGTTCCAATCACTTTTCTAGCTATTGGGTTATAAATGATTGAACAAAATAGACAAAAGTCACTGTCCTCATATTGTTAAAAGGTACATATAATAAAATACATACAGATGAAATATATAGAGTAAGATTGTAATAACTAATAGAAAAATCAAAACAAAAAAATAGAATAGGAAATGCTGTCAGTAAAGAGCTCACTTTTTACTCCAGTGGTTAGAGGAAAAACTCACCAAGAAGGAGACTTTAGAACAGACTTAAATTAGTACATTACAATTAGAAAAAAATTTGGATATAAAAGCCAGAGTGTGCCTGGAGTGTTTGAGGCATCTAATAGATGTTTCAGGTAGTGGTTTTATCATCAATCGGTGGTCATTGCTTAGATAAATTACTTCATTTAGGTTTTTAAAATGGTGATATTTTAAGTCTATCATTCCATCATAATTTTCTCTAAAATTACTCAGTTAATCACAAATACAGCTGGAGCAATAAGGACAGAATTAATGATGTTCAATAAGTATTTTTAAATATGATACAAACTAGTATATATCTATATATTTAAATGTATTTCAATCAAATTAGCTCATTATTATTTGACACATTGTTTTATTACTCAATAGAGTGAATCTTTGACCTTCAGTAATTTTTTGACATCATATCAAGAGTCAAGCCACACTGGTTGGTCAGAAGTCTTTAATTATGTCCTTGTTCTCTTTATCAATAAAGTATTCCAGGCTCATTCTGGATCAGACACGCATCAAGTATTGGAAAATAATATTGAAAGACCAAGGTATGGGTTCTGGGTGTATGTATTTGTAAGTTTTCATTATTCTTGTGCTTTTACCACTTGCCAGAGCAAAGGAAAAAGTAGTTTTTAATGAAAATGTAAGTGGCTCTATGAACTCTCCAATTCAACGTTAAGATAATTATTTAAATTTTATTTGTTTGATTAATGCATCTTGTTTCTCTGGAAGAAAACTTTGTTTTTTAAGTTATTACCATAATCATGTGTATACATAATCCTGCAATACACATATACTGGTTTAAAATAATAATATAATGTTACTGCTATGCTATTAAACCCAGTCCTTGGTTACTTTGCCATTAAGTGAGTTACTTATATTTTTATAGAGAGTTTGATATGTAGAGAATAAAATCAGATAGTCATGCTAGCTATATCCCTTAATGGCTCTCTCCTCCACTGTAATTCAACATTTATTACTAAGCAGACAAATAAACAATCAAACAAATAAATAACTGGTTTGTCTATCAAGCCACATTTGTAGTAATCTGTGCAACCCATATCCTATAGATTACTTCTCCAGTAGTATTTTTAAATACATGCCCCTTGTTTTTAACTCCAGGGTCTCTATAAGGCTCACTTTGGATCTATTCACATACTTGCCTCAAGTTTTGGCATGTTTGTTTTGATAGATTTTCTCAACAGCTATTGAAATCTTGATAACTGAATCTGCACTAGTACCTTATGATTTTTGATAGTCCTTTAGTGTATCTCTGAGGATATTGTTATTATCATTTAACTAGAGGCCCAGTGCACCAACTTGTACATGGATGGGGTCTGGCCGACCAGGCCCAAATAGGTGAATTGGGGCTGGGCCTGTTGGGAGGAGGAGATGGCAGGAGGTTGGCCAGCCAGCTCGCCCTGATCGGGTCCCAATCAGGGATGGGCTAGCTAGAGGGAGGGGCCTCAGGTGATTGGACAGTGGGCCCCACCCCCAATAGGGGTGGGGGGATGATTGGGGGTGGGGCCAGCCATGGGGAGGGGCTGTGGGCAGTGGGCTGGCTGGCCCTACCCCTGAATGAGGGCACTGATCAAGGGGCCAGTGGACTGGGGGAGGAGCCATGGGTGGTTGGCCAGCTGGCCCTGACTCTGATCAGAGTGGGGGGGCTGATCAGGGGCAGAGCTGGCTGGGGGATTGGACCGTGGGCCAATTGGGGGTGGGGCCGGCCAGGGGCGAGGGGCTGCAGGAGGTTGGACAGCTGGCTCTGCCCCCTACTGGGGTGGGGAGTGATCAGGGGTAGGGCTGGCCAAGGAGAGGGGCTGCAGGAGGTTGGCAGGCTGGCCCCACCCCCCAATCCGGCCAGTTCTCTGGCTACAGTGGGCATCATAGTGACTGGTCATTCTGGTTGTTATGGCATTCCGGTCGCTGGCTTTATATATATATAGATATCGTTATTATTCACTTATGCTTTATAACTAACATTTGTTGTGAAGTGCTTTTTAGTGATCCTCAATCCTATTTGCCAAAAAGCACTTTTATTTTAGGAGGTCTTCATGTTTGTTATTATGGGTTCCTGAACTAGCTAAACAATCAAGAAACTTTGGCACAAAACTAGGCAACCTTATTTACTGTCCTCTATCTGTACAATAATTTTTATGTTTAAAGACTGTAGTAAAATAAGAGCAACATCTTAAATTTTAACGAATGATGCATATACAAAATTCTACCATGAATCTTTTCAAAAGATCTAAAAATATAATATGCAATAGTCATAGGAGACAATGTGAAAAAAATATCATTTCCCTCTAAAAACAATAGTGAAGATTCTAAGACTATTATCTTTCTCACTAATGAGTTTATGATAGTTTGGGAAGACTTCCAATTTTTCTGGACAGATATGCTATTATAGAACTTAATATACTGTTAAAGACATGGTCATTCTAAAATGGGCTCATTTATACTTATATATATTAGAATATAATATGATCAGCCTGGTTTTGAAGAATACCCCCATTGAGATGTAATGAACTCATCATCTTACAGAATTCCTATTTCTTTAGTCAGTTGTTTATTTTCTAATAATATTACAATTTTATAGAGTTCATGTTTTATGTCAACTTTTTATTATAGTATAACATACATACAACAATATGCACAAGTCTTACATGTACAGCTCAATTTATACAGTGATCCAAAACTGTGAGAATATGGTACTTGTCTTTCTCTGAGTGGCTTATTTCATTTAGCATAATGATCTCCAGGTCTATCCACGCTCTCACAATGGGTAACATTTTCTTCCTTTATATGGCAGAGTAGTATTCCATTGTATAAATATACCACAGCTTTTTAATCTACTCATCCACTCGTGGACACTTGGGCTGCTTCCAAATCTTGACTATTGTAAATACTACTGCAATGAACATAGGGGTACATATATTCCTTTGAATTAGTGTTTCAGGTTTCTTAAGAGAAATTCCCAGTAGTGGAATTTCTGGGTCATAAGGCAGTTCCATATGATTTCCCTCACATGTGGAGTTTAATGAACAAACTGAACTACCAAGCAAAATAGTGACAGACTCATAGATAGCAAGAAGACAGCTCTGGTGGGGAAGGAATGTTGGGGGAGTGTGAAGGAATGCAGCATAAAAGAAAAAAAAGGGAGAGAACTCATGGACATGTACAACAGTGTGGTTATTGGGGGGATTAGGGAGATGGGTGGATGTGGAAGATGATATAGAGGGGATAAATAGTGATGGAAAGAATAAAATACATAGAAGAAAAATAAAAACTGTGCATAACATCCAGATCAAGAAAAGAGAAAATAAAATGTCAGGACCCTAAAAGACTTCTAATGCTCACAGAGCAACTATTATCCTGATTTATGGTAGAATAAATTAGTTTTGTATTGGTTGTACAAATTCATGTGTATGGGTGGGGTCCCTCAGCCTAGCCAGTGATCAGGGACAATCAGGGTGGCAGGAGGTTGGCCGGCTGGGGGGAGGGGCCACAGGAGGTTGGCTGCCCCCATTGGGGCTATCGGGCAGGCCAGACAGCGGGTGGAGGGGACAAGGGAGGTTAACTGGGGGGAGGGGCTGTGGGAGGTTGGCTGTGGGAGCACTCTGACCACCAGGGGGAAACTCCTGCATTGAGGGTCTGCCCCCTGGTGGTCAGTGCATGTCATAGCGACTGGTCAACCAGTTGTTCAGTCATTCGGGCGTTCAGTCGTTTGGTCACTTAGGCTTTTATATATATAGATTAGAGGCCTGGTGCATGAATTCATGCATGGGGGGGTAGAGGGACAGTGGGAAGTTGGCCTGCAGGCCCCAATCAAGTGGTCAGGACCTGCTGGTTAGGGGGAGGAAAAGGAGGAGGGACTGTGTGAAGTTGGCCACGAGCCCCAAGGAGGGAGCTGGCACTCAGGCCCCCTGAGAAAGGGGCTGTGTTCCCCGCCACCCAACCCTGGTTTCCCATCCCAGTCCAGCCCGAAGGTCCCAGCGGAGTCGGGAGAGGAGGCGACAGTCAACGGGTTGGGTGCAGAAGGAATGGAAGCTGGACGCCAGCATTACCCTGCCACCATGTGGTTCCCTGCCTCCCCACCTCCTCCTTCCCTCATCAGCAAATTGGCAGCCCCTGGGGAAGGGAGACAATGGGAGCAAGACAAACCCTTGTGTTGAGGTTGACTTTCAATAGATCTCAGCGAGGGAGCTGCTCTGTTATGTACGAAACCCCGACCTAGCAGAAAGTCTCAATGAGTGGTTTAGCACCAGGAGGCAGTGGGGGCCAGACATCCAGGGGGATGGGCTGTAGGAGATTGGCTGCGGGAGCAAAGTGACCACCAGGGGGTAGCTCCGGCATTGAGCATCCACCCCCTGGTGGTCAGTGCAAGTCATAGAGACTGGTCATTTGGGTTGTTCCAGTTGCTCGGTCATAATGGTCGCTTAGGCTTTATATATATACTAGTAGCCCGGTGCATGAAATTCGTGCACTGGGGTAGGGGGGGAAAGGGGTCCCTCAGTCTGGATTTCACCATCTCCAATATGAGACCCCTCAGGGAATGTCCAACTACCTGTTTGTGCCCACACTTTTAACAGATAACAGCTCCATTGTTGTTTCTTTCTTATGCTTAAAACCATTGGAATTAGTAGGTATTCAAAGTGTGTATACATTTTGGAGGGACACCCTGTATATCTCTAGTCAGCGGTGAAAGAAACCAACAGCAGATTTGGAACCCCCAGACAGGGAACCTCGCTCACTCCCCACATGTCTCCCCACTTCACTTTCCACCTTCGTGGGCAGCAGGAGAATCAACGTTTTCTCTCATTAATTCGGAAAAGCACGTCCTGTCACCCGTTGCCTGGCAGGAGTGCGCTAGGCCCCAAGCAAGCAAGGCTCAGTCAGGGCAGCCTT
>NW_005370116.1:3007847-3014976 GCF_000412655.1 Myotis brandtii
ACCACCGCCATGTGGGGAGTACAGGCAGCCCTCCGCTGGCCTGCCTCCCCTGTCCAGAGGCTCTCTGTGCTGCTCACCTGCCCAGAGTGACTGGGGCTGGGTGGAAGCCAGGTGTGCTGCCCTGCCCAAACCAGTCTGATCCACCCCTGTGCAAGCTGCCGCCCCGCCGGGAAGGGTCATGGATCCTGGTCCCGGGACTGCGGACAGCCTCAAGTGCTGTCCCCCGCCCGCCAGGTCACGGATCCGGCTCCTAGGACCAGGGATAGCCTCAAGCACTGCCGCCCCACCTGCCAGGACATGGATCCGGGTCCCAGGACTGTGGATAGCCTCAAGTGCTGCCCCCCGCCTGACAGGTCACGGATCAGGGTCCCGGGACAGCGGACCTCCTCCCGCGGTGCCCCCCACCCGCCAGGTCACGGATCCGGGTCCCGGACCACAGACAGCCTCAAGCACTGCCCCCTGCCTGGCAGGGTCACAGATCCGGTCCCAGACCATGGACAGCCTTACCCGCAGCCGCCCGCCTTCAGTATGCAAATTAGCCTCCATCTTGTTGCTTCAGGTTGGCGGTCCCCACTGGGGTGCCTGGCCAGCCTGGATGAGGGGATGATGGCTGTTTGTAGCTGGTCACACCCCCTTCAGGGTGGGGGTCCCCACTGGGGTGCCTGGCCAGTCTGGGTGAGGGGCTGAGGGCCATTTTCAGGCTGGCGAGTGACTGAAGCTCCCAACCTCTCCTTTTTTTCTTTTTTTTTAATTCTGGGATTTATTTGCCTTCTATGGCTGCCACTGGAGCTGAGAGCCGGCTTTAGCTCTGAGGCTCGGCTCCAGCTCTGAAACCTCGGCTGCTGAAAGCAGGGATCTGGGTTTGTTTGGCTTCTATAATTGAAACACTGTTGCAACTCAAGCTCAGCTGGCTGGCTGAAAGCATGGGATTTGTTTAGCTTCTATAATTGCAACATTGTTTCTTCGACTGTAGCTCAGAGGCCGGCAGTGGCAGGCTGGGAACCTTGGCTTCCTCCATCACTGGAGAAGCAAGCCTCCTGTTCGCTTCAGCTGCTTGGCTGCCAGCCGCCATCTTGGTTGGCAGTTAATTTGCATATCGCCCTGATTAGCCAATGGGAAGTTTGTCAGAGGTATGGTTAATTACCATGTTTGTCTATTATTAGATAGGATACTAAAGGCCCAGTGTACGAAATTTGTGAACGGCGGGTAGGGGGTGTCCCCTCAGTCCAGCCTGCACCCTCTCTAACACAGGACCCCGTAGGGGATGTCTGACTGCCGGATTAGACCCGATCCCAGACATCCAGACATCCCTCTCCCAATCTGGGACTGCTGGCTCCTAACCACTCACTTGCCTGCCAGCCTGATTGCCCCTAACCACTCTGTCTGTCTGTCAGATGCCCCTAACTGCTCCACTCCCTGCCTGATCACCACTAATCACCTCTGCCTGCCGGCCTGATCACCCCTAACTGCTCCCCCGTTCTGGCCTGGTTGGCCCTAACTGCCCCCCTCCCCCGCTTCTGGCTTGGTTGCCCCCAATTGCCATCCCTTGCCAACCAGGTCAGCCCTAACTGCCCTCTCCTTTCAGCCTGGTCACCCTTAACTGCCTCTGACTTAGCCCCCTCCACCGTGGCTTTGTATGGAAGGACGTCCAGATGGATGTCCGGAAGATGTCTGGTCTAATTAATATATTACCCTTTTATTAGTATAGATAGATAAAAATGGTTTCTATTTATATTAATGGGATCATTTATTACATACTCATTTATGTCTATTTTTTTTTTTACTGAACATAATGATTTTGAAGTTCAATTTATATGTTTGTTTGCTTATAGTTTTAATTCCTCATCTAATTGTCATATGGTTTTATAGTGAATGAATATGCCATAATTTGTTTATTCCTTATAATTTTTATAGATTTGGTTTTGAAATAGGTATAATAAGATAAATAAGAATCATCTATTATATCATACTAGAGGCCCGGTGCACAAAATTCATGAACTGGGGGATGGGGTTCCCTCAGCCAAGCCTGCCCCTCAGTCCGGGAGCGCTCAGTGGATGTCCTACTGATGACCACAGTCTGGCAGCAGAGGCTCGGAGCAGGCATCCCGTGTGTGTGTGTGTGTGTGTGTGTGTGTGTGTGTGCCTGCCCTCAGCCACACCCTGGAGGCTTGGAGCAGGCTCCCCTCTCTGTTGATCTCTCAGGCTCCTGGCCTCCACTGCATGTTGTACTGTCCCTTGAGCTGTGGCCAGGGTGGGGTGCCCATTCCTGCTGTGGGATCGCCGGGGAGACCCAGGAACAGGCGCACAGGGTGGCTGGCTGCAGGCTGCCCTATCCTGCTGTGGGATTGCTTTGGCGATCCCATGGGCAGGCAGGCGCACACAGGGGCTGGCTGCAGGCCACCCTTTTCTGCTCTGTGATCACTGCGGTGTCCCACAGGGAAGGCGCACACGAGGGCTGGCTGAAGACCCCCGTTTCCTGCTGTGGGATCGCAGCGGAGACCCAGGGGCAGGCGCACACGGGGGCTGGCTGCAGGCCCCCCTTTCCTGCTCTGGGATCTCATCGGAGATCCCATGGGCAGGCAGGCTCAAAGAGGGGCTGGCTAGAGGCTGCCCTTTCCTGCTCTGTGATAGCCGCTGCGATCCCACGGGCAGGCGCACATGGGGGCTGGCTGCAGGCCGCCCTTTCCTGCTTTGGGATCTTCGGTTGCTGATCCAGGGCAGGGGCGACCAGGAAAGAGGCGGGCGCCTGCCTCTTCCCTGCCCCCCTCCGCCTTCTCAGATCACTGGCAGGGGGGCAGGCAAAGGCGACCTGGTTCTCCAATCTAGGACCAGGGGCAGTGCCTCCCGGCTCTTGCCTGCCGCCTCTGTTTCCAATCACCATCCTTCCTCTATGGCCTCCCAGCATTGCGCCTACATATGCAAATTAACCGCCATCTTTGTTGGCAGTTAATTTGCATATAGCCCTGATTAGCCAATGGGAAGCGTGTCAGAGGTACGGTTAATTATCATGTTTGTCTATTATTAGATAGGATAAAATGAAAATTTATAAAATGTACCTTAATTGATTAAAATTTTACAAAGTTCAGGTAAAAAGGAAGGTCAGTATAAAACCTTAGTAATCATTTACCGAACATTTATTTATTGTTTAATATATTTTTATTGATTTCAGAGAGGAAGGGAGAGGGAGAGAGAGATCGAAACATCAATGATGAGAGGTAATCACTGATTGGCTGCCTCCTGCCCATCCCCAGTGGGGATTGAGCCTGAAACTCTGGCATGTGTCCTGACTGAGAATCAAACTGTGACCTCTTGGTTCATAGGTCAGCACTCAAACACTGAGCCATGCCCAAGTCCAATTTCTTTATTAATTCTCTCCTCATGGAAAATTAAGACCCTGTGTTAGTATCTAGGGTAATTATGAACACACACATCCTACTCTCTGAATTATACAAGCTCCTAATAAATAGCACAGGCATATTAGCATCTATTTAATTATACACATATGGCCCTAACTGGTTTGGCTCAGTGGATAGAGCATCGGTCTGCGGACTGAAGGGTCCCAGTGTTGTAACGTACCCCGCAAATCACAGAAGGACGCCTCAAGAAGTCGAATTAAAGAGTCACATTTATTGCAATCCAGGACTATGGAGGGTCATTCCCAAATCTCATAGTACCTATTTGGTCACAGTTCCAGGGTTATATAGGCAAAAAATCACAAAGGTATTGATTACATTTCAAGGTTTGGAATGAGGAACCTGGTTTGCAAAAAAGCAGTTTACAGAAGCAGAATTAAGCATGTTAATTATAGTTTTGGGTCTCGGGGTCACTAAATTGACAGAAACACATCATCTGGGACCACTGGGTTGGCAGGAACACATTATCCAGAGCCATCGAGGCAATTTAGAGTAATTGCGCTGTCCTGGTCTTGGGACCACTGAGTTGATAGAGAAACATTATCTGGAACCCTCAGGTCTTGGGATAATTGTCCTGTCCTGGTTCCCAGGTACAGAGAAATTTGCTTTCTAAAACCAGTAAGATCACAATCAATGGGATATTTACATCACAGTCAATAAGGCATTCAATCAAATGGGATAATTTATACAATCCAGAAAATCAAAATAACTTTTCTATTGTTAAGCCAAACAACAGGGTTAGAGTTAAACTATAGTTTCTACCTGAAATGATTGCTACCATACTTCAGTGCTTTTGATTGAATAAACAATGAATCCCCCCCTCTTCTTTCTCTCCAGAAATTTTACATTCAAGAAATTAAATCTAAAAGCTAAATATTGTATATATTTCATTGATCAATTTGTTATATGTGAAAAATGGAAACCATTTTGCCAATTTCTGCAAAAAGATTAGTCAATTTTTAACAAAAAAGGAGCATTTCTCCACAAATGGATTGCATCCATCATATAGCTACTTAACTCAAGAAAACAGATAAATGGAAAATGTTTATTTTTTTTCTCCTTACTTTATACTGATCAGCATATGCCAATTACTTGCATTCTGACACATATGAACCTAAAGCTCTGTTGGTAGAGTCTCCATTCCACAGGCTAATTGGGATTTTATGATTATCATAGTTCAGCTCTTGATAAGAGATCACCCCATGAAAGCATATGTTTATCAGGGACAGATTCTGTGCACTTTTGTTAATTTCCTAAGGCGAACTTAAAATATACCAGACTGGGAGGCTTAAACCAGCAGGAATGCATTGTCTCACTTTTCTGGAGTCCAGAAGTCCAAATTCAAGATGTTGGCAGGGTCAGTGCCTTGTTAGGGTTCAGAGGGAGAATCTTGCCATACCTCTTTCCTAGCCCTTGGTACTTGCTGCCTATCCTTAGTGTTCCTTGGCTTGTGGCCACATAACTCTAACCTCTGCCTTTATCACATGGCATTTTCCCTCGTTATGCATGTACTAGAGGCCTGATGCACAAAATTCATGCAAGGGGCTCAGCCCTCGCAGCCGCAGTGGCTGCCTCAGCCCTCGCTTGGTCCGGAAGGAAGTCTGGAAGGTCTTTCAGCTGTCTGGTCTAATTAGCATATTATGCTTTTATTATTATAGATTTTCTTCTTTTCTTATGAGGATACCAGTGTATTGGATTAGGGCCCACCTTACTTCATAATGACCTCACTTTAACATTATTACATCTACAACAACCCTATTTTCAAATAAGATTACATTCACATGTAATGGAGTATAGATCTTCACATATTTGGGAGGAAACAAATCCATAATAGTCTGTCCTTTTCCTATCCAAATTCCATTCCTTTTCCTACATGCAAAATACATTCACCCCATCCCAGTATCCCCCAAAGTCTTAACCCATTAGGGCATCAACTCAGTCCAAAATCTAGTACAAATATAATTAACTCAAAAAGTCACAAATCTCATCTTCAAAATTATCTAAATCAGATATGGGAGAGACTGAATATATTCCACCCTGGGGCAAATTCCTCCCCATCTGTGGCCTATGTGAATTAGAAAACAAGTTATCTGCTTCCAAAGTACAATGGTGGGGTAGGCGTTAGGCATTCATTAGGCATTCCCATTACTAAATGGAAAAATTCAAAGAAAAAAAGAGATTACAGGTTCAAAGAAAATTGAAATCCAGCAGGGTAAATTTCATTCAGTTTAAAAATATTGACAATAAGCTCTTTGGCTCAATGCTCTGTTCTCCTGGCCAACTAAAGAGCAGTTCTACCTCCTCAGTCCTAGAGTGGTAACCCTGCCTAATAGGCCTGTGGTTGCAGCAGCAACTGATGGCCTTTAGACCATCCTCAAAGTCATTCTTTCTTTTTCTTGAAAGACAATGCACCTTCACAGTTGAGCAACTCTATTGGACCATTTTGAACTTGTAGAATCTCAGAAGTCTGACACACTTTCTGTCCCATTTCTGCACCTTTCAGTCCAAACTGGCAATATTTCTGTCAGAGTAGTTAATTGAATCCTTGAATCACATGCTTCATCTCTCCCTCAAAAGGTTATCCAGCTGGTGTACCCTTGGTGTTCTCTCCAGAACATGCTTTAGTTTTTTTTGTTTGTTTGTTTAATTTCAATAGGCTTGGAATTTTCAAATCATCAAGTTCTGGTCTCTCTGTTTCTCTCTCTCTTTTTTCTTAACAGTTCCTTCCTCAATTTATCTCTTTTCTCATACATTTTATGATATGTAGTAAGGGGAAACCAGAGGACACCTTCAACACTACTTAGAAATATTCTCAACTAACAATCCAAGTACATCACTTACAAGTTTTACTTTTAAGTAGAACACAATTCATCAGTCTTCTGACACTTTATAACAAGGATCAACTTACTTCAAGTTTTCAATAACAAGTTCTTATTTCCTCTTGTGATCTCACCAGAGACACCTTTAACAAAATAGCAAGATGCTGATCATGATAACATATGCACTCTAAGAATATAAAAATTTGTCTACCGTCCTCCTCACTTAGTTCGGATCCATCAGCAGAATTGAATTTAACACTCATCTGTCTGCCAACCACCACATCTTCAGAGTAATCTAGAATTTTTCTATTAAGTGAGTCAAAATTATTCTAGCCTCTACCCATTAGCCAATTCCAAAACTACCTCTGATACCACTGTTTTTAGCTAGTCCTATCTAATAATAGGCAAACATGGTAATTAACCATACCTCCGACATGCTTCCCATTGGCTAATCAGGGCGATATGCAAATTAACTGCCAACCAAGATGGCGGCTGGCAGCCAGACAGCTGAAGCGAACAGGAGGCTTGCTTGCTCCAGTGACGGAGGAAGCCAAGGTTCCCCGCCTGCCGCTGCTGGGCTCTGAGCTTGCACTCTAAGAAACAATGTTGCAATTATAGAAGCTAAACAAACCCCAGAAACCTGCTTTAAGCAGCTGAGGTCTCAGAGCTGGACCCGCTCTCAGCTCCAGTGACAGTCATAGAAGGTAAATAAATCCCAGAATAGAAAAAGAAAAAAAGGAGAGGTTGGGAGCTTCAGTCACCCGCCAGCCTGAAAACGGCCCTCAGCCCCTCACCCAGACTGGCCAGGCACCCCAGTGGGGACCCCCACCCTGAAGGGGGTGTGACCAGCTGCAAACAGCCATCAGCCCCTCATCCAGGCTGGCCAGGCACCCAAGC
>NW_005370116.1:3015024-3017165 GCF_000412655.1 Myotis brandtii
ACTATGACACACACTGACCACCAGGGGGAAGACGCTCAATGCAGGAGCTGCCCTCTGGTCATCAGGGCGCTCTCACATGGGAGGAGCTCTGCTCAGCCACAAGCCAGGCTGATGGCTGCCAGTACAGCAGTGGTGGTGGGAGCCTCTCCTGCCTCCTCAGCAGCGCTAAGGATGTCCAACTGCAGTTTAGGCCTGCTCCCTGCTGGCAAGTGGACATCCCATGAGGGCTGCCGGGCTGCCAGAGGGATGTCTGATTGCTATCTTAGGCCCAATCCCCTGGGGAGCGGGCCTAAGCCAGCAGGTGGTCATCCCCCGAGGGGTCCCAGACTGCGAGAGGGCACAGGCCGGGCTGATTCCCCCTCCTCCCCGAGTGCACAAATTTGTGTGCACCGGGCCTCTAGTTATTAATAATAGGGAAAACAAACAAACAAACAAACAAACAAAAAACAAAGGGAAAGCCAGGCATTATAGGCATGTCATTTGATCAGCTTCACCAGGAAGCTGCAAGTTTGTTCTCCCCAGGGAACCACCAGCTCATTTCATGCAAAAACTGGGGGAAGGGATCTGACAAAGGGAAGATTGATACATGTCCAGTAAAGTTGGGGTGACATAGGGGAGGTACTTGCTTGTCAGTTACACCTGGGAAGAGAGATCATTGGCTAGACTGGGTGTGGCCACTGCAAGCATTTGAAAAATTTGGGAATACATAATCTCCCGAACATAAGAGTTCTCTCTCTGTGTGCTCCTGGCTTGCTCTTGGCTTCCTTGCCTTTGCTTGTGTTTCCTCCATAGCCATAGGGACCTGCAGACCCCACATGCATTGGACTGATGGACTGAAGGAGGGAAACACAAATTAAGCTAGCCTGATACTGTATTGGACTGTGCAGCCATGGAAAGCAAATTCTGGACAATGTCTCTGATTTTAGCCCTGCTAAAGGAGAAATGGGAATTCTTCCTTGCTTGGGCTGAGGGAAATGAAACCTTTGACACTCTGCGGTTTGATTCCATAGAAATAAAGCTTCCCTCAATATCGCATCCTCCCATGTGAGTCTTAGAAAATTATTTTTCTTGGGATATTGAAAGAAATCCACCCCCACTAGCAAGCAGGGGAGATGAGGACTTCTCCACACCATTAACACCTCCATATTTTTTTGGTATTTTTTACAACAACATACTACTTCCCAGTACAAAAATCTGTTATTAGTTTCCTAGGGCTACTGTGAGAAAGGACCATAAATTGGATGGCTTAATAAATATGTTATTACAGATATTTATTTACTCACAATTCTGGAATCAAAAATCTAAAACTAAGGTCCTGGCAAGTTGGTTCCTCTCTAGGGGCACAAAGAGTAAATCAATCTTATGCTTCTCTGACCATTGATGGCCATCCTTTGCATTACTTTGCTAATGGCAGCAAAACTACAATCTCTGTCTCTGTTATCACATGCATCACATTTTCTTTTGTTGTCTGTGTTGCTATTCCTCTTCCTATCAGGACATCAGTTATACTGGATTAGGGACTATACTAACCCAGTGTGACCTTCTAACTTGACTATATCTGCAAAGGCCCTATTTCAAAATAAAGCCATATGTACAAATCCCAGTGTTAGGAGTTCAACATAAATTTTGAGGGACACAATTCAACACATAACAAGATGTTATCATATTTTAGGGGAAATCCACATGCTTTTGTTATTTGCTTTTGAGAGAAAAGATGTGGAGCAAATGTCAAAATGTAGGTATTTTTATGGTTTACTCCTACAGCGCTGCTAAGCTATTATTTAAGCTTCCTTTAAGCAATGCTCCTAGCTCAGTTCAGAGGTTGATGCCCTTCTTTGTAGTTCTCTATTCCAGATTAACCCCATCACAAGTCTAAATTCTACACAAAGAAATAGTGGGAAATTGGAAAACCAACCCTTACTACTATATATTACCAGACTCTGAGTTTAAACCATGTTAAATATTGAAGTATGGTAGCAATCATCTCAGGTAGAAACTATAGTTTAACTTTAACCCTGCTGTTTGGCTTCTGTACTTATTTGCTTTGTTTAACAATAGAAAAGTTATTTTGATTTTCTGAATTATATAAATCATCCCATTCGATTGAATACCCTATTGATTGTAATGTGAATACCCCATTG
>NW_005370116.1:3018586-3019228 GCF_000412655.1 Myotis brandtii
GAGACCCAAAACTGTAATTTAGATAACATGCTGCTTCTGCTTCTGTAAACTGCTTTTTTGCAAACCAGGTTCCTCATTCCAAACCTTGGGATGTAATCAATACCTTTGTGATCTTTGCCTATATAAGTCTGGCTTTGCCACCATCTTATCACTATGAGATTTGGTAAAACAAAATGGCCCCTCATAGTCTCGGATTGCAATAAATGTGACTCTTTAATTCGACTTCTTGAGGTGTCCTTCTGTGATTCGCGGGGTACATTACAACAATATTAAAGAATGAAAATATGTGAATTATGAATAAAGCTTATTTTTTTCCTACCATATGGATAATTGGGCAGAAAACAATTACTACATTGGTAAGAATGATCTGTCACTATAATATACTGTATGTTTACATTTTATTTAAATTCAATCTCTTATGTATAGTGTGGATGAAAGGGGCCACATGCTGACCTGACAAGCTCAGGAGAGGCCTGCATGGCAGTTTTGCAAACTCGGAGACCTAAAGTAACCACAAAGGATGGTCTGAATTTAAACTTTAACTAAAAGCAGTTATGGTGGGCAGTTACGTCCTGGGCCAGTATCTTCACTGACAAGGTCAACCTTTACCGTAACTGAGCCTATCTGTCTTTTTGCATCTAT
>NW_005370116.1:3019329-3020586 GCF_000412655.1 Myotis brandtii
CCACCTACGTATGTGTCCATCATTTTACTTTTTATCCAATCCCAGAGGTTTCCCCGCTTCGCTTAATCCCACCTCCTTAAATCTGTCACCAATGAATTTCATGTAACCCACCTATGTGAAAGGGCGAGGACTACTCCCTCCATTTTACCCTGGATCCTCCATCTTTGGGCAGCCATGTGTTCAGCAAGGCTTCTTCCTGGAAGCCCAAGCCTCTGCTAGCCACACCCAGGACTTCTTTAAACTAACCAATGACAATCAAGGGAAGTGCGCGCCATAGATACGACCACATCCTGTGTAACGAGATATCGACTTGCACCTGGCCAATCGGCAGGGCCCACAGTCCTCTCTCCTCCCCTTACTATAAAAGTTCTCTCCCCACCGGGCTAGCTCTCTCTTTGCCACTTGCCGCTGTGTCAGTAAGGAGGGTAGGGGAGCCAAACCCGGGTTTGAATAAAAGACTCTCTGCTTTTGCATCGGACTCGGCTGGCTCCCTGGTGTGGTCTCTTGGGGATCCTGAAATCTGGACATAACACTATGTTCCTCCTTTGATTGCAATGTATAAATACTAATGTAACCCCGCCATTCTCCGGAGCATTATCTCAATTCGTTGAGGTTCTGCTTCCCGGCATATGTCGGCAGTTTGGCTCAAATAAACTCACAAAAATTCTTTACAGGTTTCAATGGTTTTTTACGTTAACAATAGGTTGATTACTTTCCCCCAAAACAGGTGATTGCAATTGTTTTCTAGAAACTTCTTAAAAGTGCCACATTTGGCATACAATATTTGTGTAATAAGCCAAATATTTCTATGTAGTGATACCTAATTTTTGCACTGGAACCTGGATTCTTTGTCTGCCGGAATTGAAGAATGAATCCACGGACAGAAAGTGATATAGCAAAGGTGGAAATTTATTGAAGAACAAGTACAGACTCCCACATGGGGAGAGGGAAGAGTCCCACTGAGTTCTTTTTCCCTATGGTTTATAAACTCTGCAGTTTCTGTGTCCTGATATCTCCTCTGATTGGTCAATCTTCCCCTTTGAGTTGGTTACTATAGTAACTCCTGGGCTCAAAGGTTGAACCTCACATGGGACATGTGAGGTTCTCCCCACCTCCTTCCTAATTGTTTTCCTATCCCCTTCTGGGCTTTCTTCTTCTCCTTCTGAATGAAGGGCTTCCTTCTCTTTATTTTGTAAATATAGACCTTTCTTGGCTACTTCCAGTTCCCTTGTCTTATGGAAATATGCCTGTTGCTGC
>NW_005370116.1:3020843-3023346 GCF_000412655.1 Myotis brandtii
ATATACTCACTGATTAGCCAATGAAAAGGGTAGCGGTCGTATGCCAATTACCATGTTTCTCTTTTATTAGTGTAGATTATAGTACCTAATGTTAGATATAGGAATACTGTGTGAGACCCAAGAATGCACCCTTGTAACCCCACTAGTACTGGTAAACAACCTATCTGATGGGAACGCCCAAAGCCTGTACACACCCATAGATTAGCAGACCCCGAGTGGATCCACACGTGGCAGCCGCTAATAACACACACACCAACGAAGACCACGCCTACAGAGGGGTATATAACCAGACAGCAGCGTGTTGCTCTCCAGTGCATAGCTCTCCTGTCTCCAGAGCGTGAGGACCTGTGTGTGCTCACGTCTCAGTTCCCAGCACGAAACTCTGCCCAATTAACTCTCGATCGAAGAAGGAGCCAGCAGCCAATGGTGCCGTCTACCCCTTTGTGTGTGTCAGCGAGCATCGCCGGGTGGATCCTTCCCAGCGTCTGAGACCCATCAGGAACTGGTAAATAAACCCACTGTGTGCTTGCATCTAACCTGTTTATCTGTGTGTAATTTCTCCGGCTCAGCTCAGATCTCGGTGCTGTCTCTGTGGAAGTGTCTGACCAGAAGGTATTGGCACAAGCCTCAAGCGGATGGTCCAGACCACCTGTGCATGTCCCACTTAGGAGCAGCACCTACATGGGAATCCCCCGCACCTCGACATAGGTGATGGGCCTTAAATATATAAGAAATAGAAGCTTATTTGGGACATTCAGTAGTTTAATTTATAAAATAATACAATGTGTCACTCAGTCAATTATTGCGACTTATATTTTTCATAGTAACCCAACTAAACTCATATTTTTGGTAGTACATGTCATTTAATAGTGTACTTGCCATTTGAGTCACACTATAAAATTAGTGCAGAAAAGAAAACAATTTTTAATGTAACCTTGATTTTATGTCATGTACTGTACATTCCAAAAACTTTAAACTTTTTAAAGATTAAAGATGCATCATTAAACTTATCACCTTAAAATTGTATAAAGTTGACCTTCATATGAGTTTTAAAAATATATAACCTCATAAAAATACATAAACTATGTCGCAAAAGTATATTTAAATAGCCATGGAAAATAAAATGTGTATTATTATTATTAAAAATATATTTTTATTGATTTCAGAGAGAGGAAGGGAGAAGGGAAGAGAGATAGAAACATCAATGATGAAAGAGAGTCATTGATTGGCTGGCCCCTGCACACCCCCTACTGGGGATCGAGCTAACCCCCAGGCATGTGCCCTGACCAGGAATTGAACCATGATCTTAGTTTGTGGGTTGATGCTCAACCACTGAGCCACATCAACCAGGCTGTATTATTATTTTTTAAATAAAATAAAATTTTTACATTATGCAATTTATATTTTGCCAGCAGATGAAAAAAAATACTAGCAATTGATTCAGACCACATCCTGACTAACTCACTCAGTGAAATTGAAATATTTTAGGTTTATAAGTTAGTGTAAAATGCAAATTAAGATATCATGCAAAATACATTTAAAAAATCACAACCATTTAGACCACAAACGCTTGTAACCAAGATTACAAGCTAGTAAATGTCTAGTATAAGCATATTTTACAGATGGCTGATTGGTCATTCTCCTTTTAAAATGTAAATATAATCTCATTAATTTTAATGTAAATACAAATTTGGTGCAATATTCTTATATGGAAATATTTTTATATATTTAATTGGTAATATTACATAACCTGCATTTGAATTTTGCTGAGTTAATAAAATATGTTCAAGATAATTATATTTATATATAGATTTATTTCTGTTTTTTTTAATCCTCTTGTTATTATTTTAACCAATAAGGATATGTTGTTATTGATTACTAGAGGCCCAGTGCACGAATTCGTGCACCAGTGGGGTCCCTTGGCCTGGCCAGCGGGATCAGGCTGAAACCAGTTCTCTGACATTCCCCGAGGGGTCCAGGATTGCCAGAGGGCACAGGCCAGGCCGAGGGTCCCCACCAGTGCATGATCGGGGCAGGGGAGGGACATGGGAGGTTGGCCAGCCAGGGAGGGACTGTGGGAGGGCTCCAGGGCATGTCTGGCCCATCTATCTCAGTCCTGATTGTCTGGACCCCAGCAGCAAGCTAATTTACTGGTCAGAGCATCTGCTCCCTGGTGGTCAGTGCATGTCATAGCGAGCGGTTGAGTGGCCTTAACATATCATTAGCATATTACGCTTTGATTAGTTGAATAGTTGACCAGACGACCTGACACTTAGCATATTAGGTTTTATTATATAATGTGGGGAGCCGATATAGGGTTAAGCCTGGGACTGACCTGTTGGCAAAGTCACAAATAGGTCTTCCGAGTCTTAAACAACCCAATCCGAGAGGTGGCCACTGATTTACATGCGCTATCATTTAAAAAATAAAAAAGGGGGAATTTGCCGGAAGCCGGTCCATCCTTGCTGCTTGACACAGTCGCTGCAGGAAAGAAACATCTGCA
>NW_005370116.1:3023529-3042059 GCF_000412655.1 Myotis brandtii
CTACATAATCTTTACTTAGGATAATCTCCTTCAGTTACTTCCTTGTAGCTTAACAGAACAATAGAGTAGTGACCTTGGAATGGAGATAACAAACGCCCTAACCTTTGGAATAGAATGGATAGGAATAAAATCAACTGGTATAAATACAGATGTAATAGGAGAATAAAGAGAGAACCTCGCTATGCTGATCAACTGAACGCTGCCTCCGTGTCCCTCCTTTGCCGACTCCATCCACACCTTTGGGAACCCCTGGACCTGCTGGGGCTGGACCCCAACAATATAAGATTTTTTAGAAGGGAGAGAGAGAAACACCAATGTGAGAAACATCCATCAGGTGTCTCCTATAAGTGCCCTGATTTGGGATTGAGCCTGTGATCTTTTTGGTGTACTGGACGATGCTCCAACCAATTGAGTCACCCAGCCAGGGCTCTGTTATATTTTTTAACTACCAATGAACTATATCTTAGTGTGAATTTTCTTTTTTTTAATATATTTTTTTTTTATTTCAGGCAGGAAGGGAGAGGGAGAGAGAGATAGAGACATCAATGATGAGAGAAAATCATTGATAGGCTAATTCCTGCATGCCCTCTCCTAAGGATTTAGCAACCTGGGCATGTGCCCTTGACTGGAATTGAACCCAGGACCCTTTAGTCCGCAGGCCAATGCTCTATCCATTGAGCCAAACCATCTAGGGCAGTGTGAATTTTCTTGATGTCTGATTCAAAATAAATGTCTCTATTTCTATTTAGATTTCAGTAACAACATTTTAAGGTATGATTGTTAAAAATCAAAGTTTTAATATAACAAGTTACAAAATTTTAATTTACAATTTTTTTGTGCTTATATATATTCCATTATTGAACAAAATAAAACTTTGAATGGTCATAGATTGTTAAGACTAGCATAGCTATCGTATCTAGTGCTTGCTAAGTGTCAGGAATTAAGCTAAATAATTTACATGTCTTAATGTATTTAATCCATTCAACAACACTGTGTGGGAGGTACTATTAATCTTCTGACTTTAGAAATAAAGTAAAGAAAGCACAGGACATAATGTAGCTTAACCATGATTATAAGCTAGTAAATGTCTAAACTGAAATTTTAATATAGGAAGCCAAGCTTCATAATGCATATTTTCATTGACCAACTATACTGTTTTGTATTAAAATACAACGTACAGTTAACAACTACTTTAATTCTAAATTTTGACTAGTTGTTTAATCTTTATCCCCTCTTCATTTTACACCAAAACACTTTGGATTGGGGAAGTTAGAATGTATGCTACTTGAACAAATCATCGTTCTTTATTATGTTTTAACTGTTGAATCCTCAGTAACAGAAATAATACCTCATTCATTGTAGGTTCTATAAATATTTGAAGAAATGAATGACTGAATAAGTGATATTAATCTCCCTGATATTCCATTGTTATGCTTTATAATCCTCATGCTATACTAATTCCTTTATTATATTGGTGGTATACAAAATGAAATGAAAATTTAGAACACATTTTACAAAAGCACTTTGGCCAGTGATCTAATAAGTTGTGAATGTATAAGGATCTAAAGTGGGTATTAACAAAGTATGACCCATTGACCAAATCCTGCTCACAGCCTACTTTAAAACAATTAATTTGCATTGGAACACAGCAGCAGTCATAGTTTTATGTGTTATCTGTGGCTGTTTTCCCTCATGACAGGGTTGTGTATTATGACAGAGATGACATGGCCTGCAAAGTCCTAAATATTTACTATCTTGCTTTTTTTTAGAACTTTCCCAACCTCAAATTTTTTAAAAAAATGAATGAAACTCTAAAGCACAATTTCAGAATGCAGTTGAGAAACTTTTATTCCTCTTTTGGTACCTCAGATCTTGTCAAATAAATGGAGAGACGTTATCCCCTTGATGCAAAAAACAAAACAAAAACAAAAGCTGATAAGTCAGGGCCATATCTTTGGAAATAACCCCTTAATGTAAATTATTGCTTCCAAGGAAAAAAAAGTGAAAAAAATAATAATACAATTGTTTATCAAAATAGATTGACTTATGATGTTAGAAAACATAAGCTTTAAAATGAGAAAAAAACAAACAAAACATGGAAATGCCATACTATAGAGGTGGAAGTTACCATTTACTCTTTGTAGTAATGGATGTTGAATATAAAATACTTCACATTATTAAAAACTAACACTATTATGTTTAAAGAGGTAGTGAAATGAGAAGGCCTTCCTATGGCCAGGTGATTACACTAGAGCATACATTATAAAGTAGTAATAATAATAATTGAGGATAAATGGAATAGCAATCATCAGGAAGGTAAAGAGAAATGTTGAGAATATGCTCATTATGATAACAGACAACCAATAGACCTAGAAGGAGTTATTTTTCTTTTTATTTATTTTAAAATATACTTTTATTGATTTCAGAGAAGAAGAAACATCAATTATGAGAATCATTTATTGGCTGCCTCCTGCACGCTCCCTACTGTGGATCAAGCCTGCAACCCAGGCATGTGCCCTGAACGGGAATCGAACTTGGACCTCCTGGTTCATAGGTCAACACTCAACCACTGTGCCACACTGACTGGGCTAGAAGCAGTTCTTTTTATAAAGATGATGCTATAGCCAGCTCCAAGACATCCCACAATGAGCTTTTCTTATGCTTTTCACATCCTTATGTTCTCAGTCCTGCCTCACATTGGGCCAGGGTGCTCTGAGTGTCACTAAAATACAGTAGAAGAAATTTTATGTTACACAGTAAGAAACTGAGGTATAGGGAAGTTGAATGAGTTACCATAGGTCTATACAGTAAGTGGAGGATCAATCTGAGAATCTTTCTCCAGAAATTCAGCCCTAAACCACTATATTAACTTAAAACAAAACAATTGATATTATGTACATTGTTAAATATAATGAAAAGACTGACTTCAATAATTTGTTTAAAACTTGACATCACAATTGTTAAAAGTTTTTGCTTTGGTCATTGCAACCCTATAAATAGTTAATTTCACTACCCACATATCTGTGAAACTACAGAAAAATAAATGAAGAAATAAATAGATCAACTTTCTTGCTCATTTCTTTTAATATAGTCCATTAACTATAAATTGCTATAGTAACTTTGTGCTAAACTTGAGGACATAATTATAAAAATTAATGTCAGTATGTGTATGTTTTTGGATGATTCAGAATAAATATAAATGAATGAATTTCTAACAGACTGGTAATATTCAGAGACTAGTTCACACAATTTACCATTTGTCTCATAATCATGTTGGCCATCATAATTGGGCTTCAAGTTTGACTTGCTACAATAACGGTTATATTAAAGATATTGCCTTATTCCTTTGGAAAAGTAGAGACAAATTTATTAACTGGAAAAATGTCAACAACAAAAAATGTTGGTATGAACATTGGGAGAAAATGGGAAAGTAAAATCATATCCAAGGAATTTTATCTAGAAAATGAAAGTCATAACAAACATGGGAACAGAGTGCTAATCTTCAGCAAGTAATTTACATATACATGATTATATTTGTAAATTGCTAAAGTATTTAAATTTTGTAACACATCAGTTTTCCAAAAAATATGAATCTAATTTTGCATGAAGTAGTATCACAGAATAAGTGAATAGAAAGAGTATGTTTTGGTGGCTTGAGGTTTATAAGAATGCATACACAAGTAAAGTATTGATAGAGGTTTATTATGAAACAAATTACTGTTACTACAGAACTAAACCTATCTTAGTGTAAAGGCATCTTTACTATAATGTCATACTTTGACCCAAAGGTCATGTCATAAATTAAAGCTGAAATTAGTCCAGCAGCTCCCATTACTTTTTCTCAGCATGAAACTTTAATAATGTCTTAGAATGACCTTATTTCATTATTGTTTCAAGATGTCTTGTTAATATTCCTCTTTTGCATGATCACTTTCTTTACAACATATACATTTTTCCTCTAAAAATATATTTTAGCTTCAGCTGCACCTTATTCAGCTTGCCATCTGTTGAGCATTTGAATTCAGCTGTAAATGCGGGTGTGTCTATTCTGCAGGGATATTTTGTCAAATGACCATTCTTGCTCTTCATAGTCATTGCTAAGGCCATTGTCACATGCTGGTGCTGTGACTTTAGAGAAAATAAATTTACAATATTCATAAAATAATGATTTCAGTAAACAAATAACGTGTTAATTAAGAATATTTATTAAATATTGGCATGCACAAAATATGTGTTGAAATATATGATTGTGGTTTTTAGCTATTTTACTAAACTCAGAAATATAATATTTAGGATCATATTAATAAAATTCCCTAAAACATGTTTAGCTGCAAGACACCTAGACTTAAGGAATGATTTTCATACATAAAATGTTTATCTTCATTGTCTGCTATCAAAAGACACTTACATAAGTGTTTTATTTTTGAGTAATTATATTTGCATATACTTTAGTGGAGTTTAAAAATGTACATTCTAATTAATATTTGAGAAATACCTACTGTTATGAATAATTAATACAAATGTCTTTTAAGAGACAATTTCATACTACTTAATAAAAGGAAGATAAACAATCCAATCAAAAAATGGACAAAGGACCTAAATAGACACTTTTTGAAAGAGGAAATAAAGGAGGCCAAGTGACATATGAAAACATGCTCAAAGTCACAAATCATCCGAGATATGCAAATCAAAACAACAATGAGGAACCATCTCACACCTGTCACAATGGCTATCATCAACAAATCAACAAACAACAAGTGCTGGTGAGGATGAGGAGAAAAAGGAACCCTCGTGCCCTGCTGGTGGGAATGCAGACTGGTGCAGTCACTGTGGAAAACAGTATGGAGTTTCCTCCAAAAACTAAAAATGGAACTCCCATTTGACCCAGTGATCTAACTTCTAAGAATATATCCCAAGAAATTGGAAACACCAATCAGAAAGGATATATGTACCCCTATGTTCATAGCTGCACAATTTACAATAGCTAAGATTTGGAAACAGCCTAAGTGCCCATCAGCAGATGAGTGAATTAAAAACTGTGGTACATCTACACAATGGAAAACTATGCTGCTAAGCCAGTCAGAAAGATAAATATCATATGATCTCACTCATTTGTGGAATATAATGAACAACATAAACTGATGAACAAAAATAAAGCCAGAGAGGAAAACATATTCTAGAATATAATAGAAGCAATCCCATTATTTGCAGATTTTTAATATTTTCTACAGCTTTTGTGATATCATATTATGTTAGTGCACTTTTGGTAATATTATTATACTTAAAATCCTTTTATTCTTGAAATATTTAATGTTTATTGCATGTAATATTATTATATGTAAGATCACTATTCTTGAATAATTGCTGTTTATTGCATGTAACATCATATTTAAAGTCATTTTTCTTGAGATATTGTTTATTGCATGTAACATTATTTTTAAGATAATTTTTCTTAAAATATTAAGGTTTACTGCATGTAACATTATTATCTTTAAAATCATTTTTCATGAAATAAAAAAATGAAAAAATAAAAAACAAAAAAAAACAAAAAAAGGAGACAATTATGTATTTTGTTTGTATTTATTCAGAAAATAATTTGGAATTTTATTTACTTCTACAAAAAATGAAATTTATATGTAAATAGATGTTTGTCAAAGAGATATTGCTGAAAAAATACTTGAGTCATTAAAATAATTTCATTCATAGTTCATAAATTTTTATATAATTAAACCAGTGCAATTGCATTAATATTATTCTTCTATATACATCCAGTATACTTGTTTGGTGATGCAAATATTTGATTGCTGATAAAAAATATTTCCTGTGAAACGGAAAGATTTCAGTTTGCATGCCATGCTTTCCTAAATATATGTAAGTCTGCATATAATCAATTTATTAAATTATATTTTTTAACCTTCATTGTGCAGTAGAATATAGGAGCCTTTTTAAATTTTAGTTTTAATTTTAATAGCCCCCATACCCAGGGGCTCCCTTTGCTTTTTGTTCCTTGCCCTGCCTGTGCTGCACTACTAATGATGTTCATGGAGACAAAGCATGGGTAAGCAGTGGATTTCATCAACTTTAGAGGCCAAAGGAATTCTTGTGAAAAGGGCCTTGTGATAATAAACTGTTTTATTTCAAAATAGAAATCAATTACTTATAGACGCATAGAGATAATAAACATTGAGGATTTTTTTTTCTTTTTTGTAAGCGTACTCCACCCACTAAGGGAAAACTTATTTACAGCACAATTAGTACTGAGGCATTCTGAATTCAAAAATTATCCTGTAAAAACATTTTTACCTTTTCCCCCCACAAAAATAAAACTCTCTATGACACTTATGAGTAGCATTTGTTGCACTTTTGGAATGTAGTGGACATAAACGGTTGACTTAAACAGGAAATCAGCAGGCAAATGAGTTCTTATCTGCTCACAGCATCAATTAAAAAGTCAAGGAAGTGATGGACTTAGCTATTAAATGCTGACAAAACATCACTTAAAAATTGGAAGTTTAAAGTGAATTTCTAAAATCTATGAAATGGAGAACATTAGGGACAATGAAAACTGAAATGAATTACAAGGGACAAATAGTTTAAAGATGAAACTGAACACCTGTGAACATGAGCCAGACCAGTTGGTAAACATATTAGAGGATATTGAACTCATATCTATTTTTTTTATCCTCACCTGAGGATATTTTTTGCTATTTATTTTTAGAGAGAGTGGAATGAAGGGATGGAGGTTAAGGAGGGAGAGAGAAAAACATTACTGTGAAAGAGACACATTGATTGGTTTGAACCCTAAACTCCTGCATGTGCCCCACATGCCCCAACTGGAGTGGGATCAAACCTGCAACCCAGGTAGGTGCCCTTGACTGGGAATCGAACTTGGGACCCATTGGTGCACAGATCAACGCTCTAATTATTTAGAAACACTGACCAGGGCTGAACTCATATCTTTAATATAGATAAGAGGTTGAGAAATAAAATGTACTTTCCTAGTATCAGAAATTCTTCCAGCCACATGATTCTGCAAAATTATAAATATTCAGAATCATGAATGGTCCCTAAAATACTTACAAATGTGTTGTATATATAAGGTAGAAAATATACATATTTCCTATTACTAGGTTTTCAAAGTTATTCAACTTTAATTCTATAAAATGTAACCTGCTATTATTTTCATACAGTGCATGTTTCTCTGACCTTATATTTTGCTTTTATAGATTTATATATATTGCCATGTTCTTTATTTTTCTGTGATGACTTTACTTAACTTGTCCAAGCTGTACTCAAGTTTACTGCATATAAAGAACATAGTTACAGTAACTATTTTAATGCCCTTGTCCACTGATTCTATCATGTTTCATTTCTGGTAGTTCTCATTCATTGATTTTTACCGTGCTTTATAACAAGCTATACATTGTCAATTTTACTTTGTTGGTTCCTGGATATCTTCATGGTCTTTGCTTTCCTAGAAGCCCAGCTTCATCTCCTCAACTCCTGGGGACTGGCAGGCTTTGCCTGGCTCCCACTTACTTGTGGCACATCCCATAATCTCTCACCACACATAAAGGTTCCGGGGGGGAGGGGGGGGAGGTAATTTTAGTACTACCTTTGTGGTTTCCTGTTTTAAGGGATTACTTTACTTCATTGCTTGATGCCCAATGCCTTGAACTTGCTTCATATATTTTGCTTGTTTTATTTGTTCTTTTATGGGGAAGGGAAACTTTGTCCCTTTTTCTCCATCTTGGCCAGAGAAACAAGATCTGCAATCCCTGCAATGCTGATGTCCTCTCATCGTGTTTTCTATTGTTTTTAATGTGGAAATTTTGAATAAAAGTTCTTGTCAGTTTTTTTTTTCCAATTTTTTTTAAAACCATGAATTTAGTTTTATCTGTACTAATGTCAATATGTTTTTTACTATTTCTTTACTATTATCTATTAGTACTTACAACAACATTTTCTGAGAATTAAATCTTTGCTAGCTCTCAAAAATTAAAACGTCCTGTAGTTAATAGAATTTTCCTTCTGGAATGGTAAAGAAAATTAAATTTACATATATTTTATGGTGAAAATGAAATAACTAATTGTCTATGGATGCTCTTAGCTCTTGCAATAATAAAGCAGCTTTGAGAAAATACAGACCAAAAAAAAATAAAAGATGAAGATAAGCAGCTCAAAAATTTAAACACCCTGAACTGAGCAGAAAATCATATTTATAAGGGATATTTGAGTGGTAATTTTAAAAACATAGTCCTCACATAATGCTTAGTATCTTGACAGCCTGTTCAGGCAATAGTTTCACTTCCAAAATTAATGCAATAGATCTTATGTTTTATGTAGCCAGAAACTGTGTATTACTATTACTATTACAATTACTATTATTATTATTATTATTATTATTATTATTATTATTATCTTCCTCACAAGTATGTATGCATATCTTACATTTTAAGAAAATTATAAAACCTTTGGGCATAGGATACATATCTAACATTTTTTAAGGGGGAATTCATAGAAGAAGTGAGTAACTAATAGTGCTTACCCTGAGATTTGTAAATCTAAGAGCTATGTGGTATATGCATCCTAACAATGTACTATATTGTTTTATATTTTGAATAAACATTTTATTTGAATTCTAATTTAAGAAACACTATTTGAAGTTCTGGCTCTCATCATAGAGTAACTTGTATTGGCTATACCTTTAGCAGCAGCAAAAAATTATGAACTCTAGATAAAATATAAAAAGCAACTTTTTAAGAACAACTTTACATAGGTAAAATTTAAAGGGATACTATCCTTAGAAGAAGATAAGCAAATGAGTTATGTGTTACATTTAGCTATTTTTCCCCCAAGAACACTTCTTAGAGTCAAATAGTGGAGTAAAAGGGAAAACAGAACATGACTGTCTCACTAAAATGCAGGAAAAATGAACAAAGTTTGAGTTTGGCAGAGGTACTGGAAATTGAAGAGGACATTCTAAAATTAAGGGAGCCATAAAGAGTGGATTCTCAAATAAATAAATAAATAAATAAATAAATAAATAAATAAATAAAAGTGTGCCTCAAATCTATATAGTACTATTTAACTGTCCATGCAAGTGACAAAATCCTAGGAGTTTAGAAGAAATTAGCAGCTGAACAGTAATTTTTTTAGCTGTCACCTGTGCTGGGAAAAAGAAAGAAAAATAAAAAAAGAAGTTTGAATCCCATCAAAAATGAATTTTTCTTTAAATCTGGCATTTCACTTAAATGCAAGATTGACATTTCCTAGGATTAAGCTGCGGACTAAAATTTTTGTTATAGGACAAAGGGCAAATCTCAACAAGCCTTCTTTACAAAACCAGAAGCCAGGCCTCCATGAGATAAAGATAATCCTCTGGTAATTTACCTGTAACAACAAAACTCAACATTCCCTAGTGTTAAGAGGCAAAACTACTATGTGGTGATTAAAGTAAGAATAGCAGTTGTCATTGGTTGGGGAAGGGATAATGTTTAGCTGGAAAAAGGAAAAAAAAGGAAACTTTCTGTGGTAATGGAACATTCTCCGTCTTGCTCTACATTTGAACACACGTCAAAATTCATCAAATTGTGCCTGTAAAAATCTTACCATTTACATATGCAACTTAAATTTGTTATTAAATACAAAACAAATTCAAAAGCAAATTTAAGACTTTGACTGAATTAAAATGAAATTTACAGTTTTACATATGTGTTTGTGTGTATGTGTATGTTGAGCTAAAACCAGCTGAAAGACTTGTTTGCCAAATCAAACCCACATGGATTAGCAATCCTAATTACCCAAGTTAAATTTTACTGATACTTTCTTTCCAAGTTTCAAACAACAAGTAGACACAGGCAAAGCAGAGAGGTCAGGCACATCTCATCTGGCTTCTTTCTTTCTACAGGGGACTCATGTCTCCTGGTAAAGAACAGTTAGTGAAGTTTTAATAAGATTCTAAATCATGCCTCAAGCAGAGAGCATTCATGTTATGAAACATCTCCATTTCTTTTTTACCACAAAAAATTGACTACTTACGTGACATTTGCTGTGGACCAAGGTATCATAAATTTATAGATTGCGGGTGTGTTCACAAAAAAAACAATCATAAACCAGTAACATACTATGAATAGTATTTCATAGATAAAAAATTATCTCATAGCAAATACTATTTACCTTGAGGTCTGTTACCATGCTCACGATGATATTGAACTGGACGCTGTGTGTTTTCTTTTCGCTTCCTAGTGCCTCCTCACTGTAGATAAATGAGTCACATGCCATCTATGTTATTTATGTTTACTCAGTTTTAATGCTGGACAAAACCTCCACAATAGCTAGGAAGATATTTCTAAATAAACACTGGCAGGTAAATAAATACTCTTCAAATAGGTTTGCAATGAAAATTTTAAGTTGTTGAGATTGCATGTGGATCATTTCCACAAACCTCAAAATGATACCCAATAAACATATTTTTAGCTAGAAATAGGTATGACAGACTACATTTTAATATTATAAAATTTAATACACTGAGAAATCAGAGAATAAGAATATATAATTCCATAAGTATATCTAAAAAATGACTAAATGCAATTAAATGTGTTATTTCGATATGCTCAATTTAAATGTTAGCTTCACAGTTCTACTACGCTTTATATACAGCACTTTATGGTCAGAAACTTTTGCTTCCTGCCGTAGTCGGTTTGGCTCAGTGGATAGAGCATCGGCCTGCATTCAATTCCAGTCAACGGCACATGCCTGGGTTGCAGGCTCAATTCCCAGTGGGGGGTGTGCGCAGGAGGCAGCCAATCAATGATTCTCTTTCATCACTGATGTTTCTATCTCTCTCTCCCTTTTCCTTCCCCTCTGAAATCAATAAAAAATATATTTTAAAGAAAGAAACTTTTCTTCCAATTATTTTTATAAAATTTCAATTGAATGGTTGGTTAAAATCATAGACATGAAAATGCAACTCTATAAAATCTCTCTGATTGCAGCAGTGATATTGATAAAACATCTTATTCCCCAAATTAGATAGCACTGGAAGGTATGCTTCCTAATCACTTTTCTGATTATTTAGTCATCCTTGGATTTATTGACCCAATCTCTACCACTCTTAAGTCTAGCTGATTTATTCAGTTCTCCAACCATTGTGCTTAAGAAACTTTGGAAATGACACTGCTTTACCTTCAGATCACAATTTTAATGTTGTTTTGCCAACATAATTGTCTTAGGACCTAGATTAGGTCAGAATTCCATTTATGTACTTTACTAGTACCCTGAACTTTCCTTATTAGGCTTTGCCACTTGTTTAATAATGTCTTTTATTTGTGTAATTACACAATACATATCACAGCTGTTACAGTGTAGGCCCCATGAAGCCTGTGGATGTATTTATTGGTTCACATTTTTATTCGTAGCATCTAATACAGACTTGCTTCCCTAAACTTGTTCAAAAAACCCTCACCAAGAAAGGAAGAAGAGGAAGGAAGGAAGGAAGGAAGGAAGGAAGGAAGGAAGGAAGGAAGGAAGGAAGGAAAGAAGGAAGGAAGGAAAGAAAGGATAGTTAATGGGTCCAAGTTGTTATTGCCAAAGGAGATGAGGGAGTAATTGCCCTCAGTGAAATCTGGCATTTACTAAAACTGAACTGCTAAGTAGGAGGAGAAAAAAAAATGTATTTATGCATTATTCTTCATTTTATAAATTTTTACATAGGATTAACTAAGGATTGCTCAAGCACTGTTATGGGTTGAATTGTGTTCTTCTAAAGTTTATATGTTGAAGTCCTATTCCCCAGTACTTTTAAAATGTAACCATAGAGATAATGTCTTTATAGAGTTGATTACATTAAAATGAGGCCTTCAGGATGGCCTCTAATCCAATATGACTGGTTTTCTTATAAGAAGAGGAAATTTGGACACATAGAAACATACTACGGATAATGCACAGAAGAAAAGACCACATGAGGACACAGTAAAGAGGCATCCAGCTGCAAGACAACGAGACAAGCCTCAGGAGAAAGAAAACCTGCCAAAGCCTCGACCTTGGACTTCTAGCCTCCGAACGTGAGAAATAAACTTCTGTTGTTTAAGCCACCCTGTCTGTGGTATTTTGCTATGGCAACTCTAGAAAACTAATATACATACCCAATCTACTTTAGTCCTTAAGGCAATAGATGTTGCAATTGTAAAATATATATGGGCCGCAAGCCAAAAAAATGAATGCTTTAATTCATATTTAAATGAGATTTTAGAGAAGAGTTACTGAAAAACAAAACACTATTTGTTGTTCTTAAAATATTTTGCCTTTTTTCTGCTTTCTTTTGCGATTTAGACTGAATATGTTTGCACATGTTTGCATATTGAGGAAGGAGAAAAATGGTTTCGGGAAGAAGTAGTTATTGCCAAATAAAATAACTTATAAGTATGTTTTTGCATATAAAATATTACGTCATAAATACAAATAACTTCCATCATTCTCAGTGAGCAACACTGGATAAATATTCTAATGTGCATAAACAAAGAAAAAATAGATAATTAACAGTTTGTATGTCTTCCACCACTAATTTCAAAATTGGCCAGATTATTATTTTATTAAATTTTTACTTTAGTGAGAAATCAAATCTTGCACTTTGTATATTTTGAAGTACACATGTATTTACTATTAGAAAATGAGAAGACAATTTTGATATCTCTGATTTTCTTACAAAACTTGAAAACCAAGTGTCCTAGAGTCATACCACTAGTATGAGCTTAACTAAGGGCTTAAAATAATAGAGAAATGTTATTTTAAATTACAATTCATTTCTAAGTACCTCTTTTCACAAAATGAACTTTAAAATGACAATATCAATGCTTTAATTTTCATTTTAAGAGCTGTGACAACTTTTAAGATAACTTTAAGTAGCTCTATCATGCAAAGTTGTCAGAGAAATATAGCAAAGAAAATCAAATAGTGGTTCAGAGAACTTATTAGACTTTTCTGGGACACATAAATGTTAAAGAAATCAGATCTGCCAGAGGAACACATCACACTTTAAAATACATTCTATTTAAGGAAGCCAACCTATATAACAATTTTACTTTTTTCTTTCTTTTTATTTTTTTTTTACTAATTTCTCACAAAGCCCTAGCATCTCAATACACTCTGAGACAAGATTTATTAGCACAGAATTTTAGTTGTCTAAACCACAAAATTCTATTTCATAGAATACTGGAGGCTATTCATTAGCCTATTGTGAAGCACATCATAAATAATTTAAACTATAGTTGTCAAAATAAAAGAAAAAATCATTTATGCTGCAC
This sequence comes from Myotis brandtii, assembly GCF_000412655.1. Classification (NCBI taxonomy): domain Eukaryota; kingdom Metazoa; phylum Chordata; class Mammalia; order Chiroptera; family Vespertilionidae; genus Myotis; species Myotis brandtii. Next base: position 3,036,834 of record NW_005370116.1, read on the forward strand.
TTTCCTTATCTTATTATTGTTCATGTATTTGCTTGCTTATTCATCTACAAAATCCACTAAACCACAGTCGCTGTCATTTTTGTGAATTATTCTGCATCATTTCAACTTGACTGATTATGTTGAAAGAATACAATCAGGTATCTCAGACTATCATTTATATATTATTTTAAAAATGCATACAAATACATTTTAAAATGATAATCAAAAAACTCCAAGAAATACTGAAGAACAAATGTTTAAACAGATTAGTAAAAGTGATTTCCTATCATTCAGAAAAATCTAGAAAACAAATTCAGGACAATAAATGAAGATGAGAACATCAAATTGACTTGAAATATCTAACAGGAAAAAAAAAAGTAATGCTCTCTATTTTTACTGTTGAGAAATAGCAAGTAGCAGAGATAATCTAGACTCCAAAATACAAATTAGATGTTGTTTTCTTTAAAGTTTTTTAGCTTAGTGCTTAAAGTAGAGAACCAATAAAAAGGTCTGGAATTCATTTTTAGTTCTGTAACTAAAAATGTGGTCTTGAGTTAATTATTTTAACTTGTCCTTTAAAGAAAAGTTAGTCCCTATCTTTTATTTCTTGACATCTTTTATCACTTGGGAGCCTTTGATGTTAAATTCAATCTTGGCATCCATTTTAAGACCGATCGCAGTGCTTTTAGTCAATTTGAATCTTATCAGTATATCACTTACTGACTGAGGGACTTTGGTTTTAAGGATCCTCTGCTATGAAATTTGTCCCTAAATGTGGTAAGTGAGAAATTTGCATGACTGCCTTCCAGCAAGAACTCTATGCTTGAACACATTTTAGTCTACTTTATTCTTATGAAAAATATCATAATCTCATGAATAAGACATTATTTGGGCTCTACAGCTCTCTGTGTGAAGTTAGCACCCCTATTAAGCATAATAGTTGTTCATTTTCTTTTTTGCTTTATACAGATTCATAAAGTAAAATTTTCAGGTTCTGAAAATTATCTCAGTGCTAGTTAAGATTTGAACTGCTGCCAATAGACAATTTTCTACTTTGTAAATAATCCACAGAAGCATATTTGCAAATTTTTAGAAAGCCAATTCAGACTGGTTAAAGATGCATTTTGGTGAATAAATATGACAAAAAATATAATTATATGTAATAAGTATAACAAAATTTAATACAAGCTTATTGGAATACAGGTATTTAAGCTGCTGGTTTATTGTGCTAGAGAAATAACTGAAATGGAAAGCATATAAAATCTGAAAAATTAACTGGGCAGTTTCTGGTTCTGTGTGTAAGAGGCTTAGATATTGCCACTTCATCCTAACAAAAAGTAAAAAGCTAAACAGACTAAAAATCAACAACTCTTCTTGAATCCATAGAGAGGTGAGGATATAAGACAAACCAGTGTCGCAAAGATTAGAGAGAGTGAGAGACCGACAACCATAGGAGTCACTGCTTATCTAGCAGAAACTCATGAGCAGAACCACCATAGGAAGCAGCACTGGAGAAGGACAAGATGAAACATGATTGAAGAATTGGCAGAGGTTAGCCACCCGCCACTGTACCTGACCACTTCTCTGATGGCTGGTGGAATGCAGTGGTGGGCTGAAACTAAGGCCCAGTTTAAAAAACACATTGTTATTCTTCATATGGATGACTCTGTGCTGAACGCATGGGCACAACCAGGAAATGACTGAGGGAGGACGTTATGTGGTCTGCTCTGGCTTTGGGTTGTGACAAAACTTTTGCTGTGTTGTGTGTGTTTTTTTCTGCAGTTAATCACAGTAGAAATAGCACTTTTGATGAGATTGTCAGCTTTGCCTGACAGATGTGGCACCGATCTTTAGCTAGAGACTTCTCTGGAACCATTAAAGGGATCCTGGGGACTGCCCAGTCCGTGGGCTGCAATGTTGATGGCCACCATCCTCATGACATCATAGATGATATCATCAGTGGTGCAGTGGAATGTCTGGCAGTTAAGAACTGCAGAGGAACATGTTTCAATTAAAGATTATTTGACAACCAAAAAAAAAATTGGTGAAGATTCAATATGGACAGCTCTAAGAGTTAAAAAATCAAAGGAGACCCAGTCATAGAGAGATCCCTACACTTTTTTTTTTTTTACCTCCAGGGCCCCCAGATTATCATCTATAATAATAAAAGGGTAATATGCTAATTAGACTGAACGTCTTCCTAACATCATTTCAGACGTCCTTCCTGATGAAGCCAGGGCCAGAGAGAAGCAGCCCAGGTCCTTGGTGCCAGAGGGAAGCCATTGCCAGCAGCCAGGGGAAGGAAGGCCTACTCTTGCACGAATTTTCATGCATCAAGCCTCTAGTAGTAAATATAAAAGAAAAATAACTTCATCTTTCAGGCAGGGGAAGAGGAAAAAAAAACAAAACATTTTTAAATATACCGGAGTACTCTGTTTTTCTTTACAAGGCTTAGTTGACATGATACTAATTAACCTGGGGAGGGAAATAGCAAACTCCAGGGCACTCTAGCCATCGTCCCGCCTAAGAAGGGAGAAACAAACAAACAAACAAACAAACAGAAACACTTGTAAAGTTTACAAATTCCCACTAAAATACTGAGTCAACCTAAGCATGACTGAGAAATTTCCCCACATTAAATGTCAGACATGAAACCACACATCCAGGAAGGTCAGAGAATACCAGTCAGGATAAATGCCCTACAAACAAACACCCCCACACACACACCAAATCCCATACCTATGCATATCATTATCAAACTACAGAAAATCAAACATAAAGAAAATGTTCTGGAAGAAATCAGAGGGGAGGAAATTGAAAGCACTTTACCAATAGATGAAGAAATAATTATATCTGATTCTCTTCAGAAAACATGCAAGCAAGTAGAGAGGGGAGTGAAACATTTAAAGTGTGGTTAGAAAAAAATCAATCTAGAATTCTGTTTCATGAGAAATTATCCTTCAGAATTGAAAGAAATAAAGACTTTTTCAAACAAACAAAAATTGAGGGAATTCGTTGTCAGTAGTTCTGCCTTACAAGAAATGTAGTGGGAGAAGTCCTTTTGGGAGAAGAAAAATATGTGAGAAACTTAGATCTACATAAAGCAACACAAATAAAAGGGAAAAAATGATATTCAAGTTTCCACCGTTTCTCTCTCATAGATGTTTCTAATTTTCTATCCCTCTCCCTTCCTCTCTGTAAAAAAATCAATAAAATATATTAAAAACAAAATAGAATGTCCAAAAACTATGGGAACACTATAAAAGACATATGTAATGGTAATACCAGAAGAAAAAAGAAGAGCAAAAAAACCCAAAACAACAAAACAAAACATATTTGAAACAATAATGACTGAGAAATTTCCCCACATTAAATGTCAGACATCAAACCACACATCCAGGAAGGTCAGAGAATACCAGTCAGGATAAATGCCCTACAAACAAACACCCCCGCCCCCCCACCAAATCCCGTACCTATGCATATCATTATCAAACTACAGAAAATCAAAAATAAAGAAAATGTTCTGGAAGAAATCAGAGGGGAGGAAATTGAAAACACTTTACCAATAGATGAAGAAATAATTATATCTGATTCTCTTCAGAAACATGCAAGCAAGTAGAGAGGGGATTGAAACATTTAAAGTGTGGTCAGAAAAAATCAATCTAGAATTCCGTTTCATGAGAAATTATCCTTCAGAATTGAAAGAAATAAAGACTTTTTCAAACAAACAAAAATTGAGGGAATTCGTTGTCAGTAGTTCTGCCTTACAAGAAATGTATATGGGAACACTATAAAAGACATTCATGTAATGGCAATACCAGAAGAAAAAAGAAGAGCAAAAAAAACCAAAACAACAAAACAAAACATATTTGAAACAATAATGACTGAGAAATTTCCCCACATTAAATGTCAGACATGAAACCACACATCCAGGAAGGTCAGAGAATACCAGTCAGGATAAATGCCCTACAAACAAACACCCCCACACACACACCAAATCCCATACCTATGCATATCATTATCAAACTACAGAAAATCAAACATAAAGAAAATGTTCTGGAAGAAATCAGAGGGGAGGAAATTGAAAGCACTTTACCAATAGATGAAGAAATAATTATATCTGATTCTCTTCAGAAACATGCAAGCAAGTAGAGAGGGGATTGAAACATTTAAAGTGTGGTCAGAAAAAATCAATCTAGAATTCCGTTTCATGAGAAATTATCCTTCAGAATTGAAAGAAATAAAGACTTTTTCAAACAAACAAAAATTGAGGGAATTGGTTGTCAGTAGTTCTGCCTTACAAGAAATGTAGTGGGAGAAGTCCTTTTGGGAGAAGAAAAATATGTGAGAAACTTAGATCTACATAAAGCAACACAAATAAAAGGGAAAAAATGATATTCAAGTTTCCACCTTAAAAAAAACAAAAATAATATAGGAAGATTGTTGTTTTAAATAATAAAAAATGAGACATTTTTAGGTAGTTCAAGCATTTGGATACAATAAATATTCAGTGAATTGTATATGTGGCAGGACAATTAATCAATGATGTGTTATAATATATACTAGAGGCCCAGTGCACAAATTCACGTGAGGTCCCTCGGGGTGGCCTGTGGGGATCGGGCTGAAATCCTCAGTCCAATGCTGCCCGCATCTCCTACCTGCTGCTCCAGCTCATCCCGGCCCGACTGAGCCTGCCATGGCTCCCGCCCAATTAGTCCTGATTGGGAGAGGCTTGCAGTGCCACAGCAGCACTTGCCAGCTATGAGCCCTGCGTCTGGTGCCCTCCCGAGGGGAGTGGCCTGTGGGATCTGGCTGAAACTGGCTCTCTGACATCCCCCGAGGGGTCCCGGATTGTGAGAGGGCAGGCCAAAGGACCCTACTGGTGCATGATCAGGGCCAAGGAGGGACCGCGGGAGGGCTCCAGGGCATGTCCGGGCCCATCTCACCAGTCTCAATTGGGGCCAATAAGGGCCAGCCGGCCAGGGAGGGACATGAGATGTTGACCAGCCAGGGAGGGACCGCGGAAGGGCTTCAGGGCATGTCTGACCCATATCACTCAGTCCCTATCGGCCAGACCACAGCAGCAAGATAACCTACTGGTTGGAGTGTCTGCCCCCTGAGAGTCAGTGCAGGTCATAGTGAGTGCCTGAGTGGCCTTATCATATCATTAGCATATTACGCTTTGATTGGTTGAACAGTCGACCAGTCACCAGACGACTGGACACTTAGCATATTAGGCTTTTATTA
>NW_005370116.1:3043632-3051755 GCF_000412655.1 Myotis brandtii
CTGCCTGGCTGCCGGCTGCCATCTTGGCTGGCAGTTAATTTGCATATCGCCCTGATTAGCCAATGGAAAGGGTAGCGGAGGTACGGCTAATTACCATGTTTCTCTTTTATTAGATAGGATTATATCTAAGCTTATAAAAATCTTTGCTTTATATGTGTATCTGATATGTAAATGCAAATACCTTACATATGATGCATATATAAGCATATATGATATATATGTGACATATGTGCACATATAATAAAAAAATTTTTAAAGATTTATTGATATAGCCAAATAGTATTATCTATAAAGCCAAAATTATAATGTGAAGGACGTATAATTTCATGAAGTATGGTAAAATTATACAAGAGATTGTGCTAAGCTTCAAAAATTATTGTTGTGAAGAATCTATAACATCATAAAACTATATACATACATATATAGATAAATGATAAAATAATTGGCTGGAAATGCAATAAAATGATTATGTATGTATAGTAACTATTTACATGTCATTTTCTGATTTTCAGACAATAAAACTGCATTATTTATGATTAAAGAAAATAAACTGTTTTAAATGCTACATTCAGCAATTGTAATTATTACAAAAGTAATTTAACTTTAGCCAATATGAAAGTGATCAAAAAGTGCAGCCTGGCAATATAACATAAAGTATTGTGAAATGTATGTCAAGGTATTACTTTTCTAGTATACTAAACATCCAGTGTGTTTATTTTTGCACTAGGAATATACTTAGAAGAAATGTTAGTGAGAAAATTATTATATCTATAATTCCATATAAATTAATACATATTTATTAACTATTATAATTAGAAACCCTATTATGAAATAGCCCCACAAAACAATAAAGTCTATACAACTCACTTCTTGTAATACCAAGAAAATCATGTCACAAATGCATGTGGGAAGCGTACAAATTTAATCTGAGTTTCTACAATTTGTTTATTCAATTAACCTTTATTATGTTTTATACACTTACCTAATCATTGGGTTTACAGTGATGGAAAAGAGATCTAGAATGCCTACTCTCAAGCAGCTAAATTTATAGAGGGAGGCAATAAATAAACTTACTTCATATATTCTACATTGCAAAAAATGCCATCCTATATAATAAAAGCCTAGTATGCAAATTGTCCCCTCAACTGGGAGTTCGAACAGGAGTTCAATTGCTTGCTATGACTTGTGCTGACCACCAGGGGGTGGTGCAGAACAGGGCAGGCATCAGCGATGCGGTGCTGGCAGTGGGTGGCAGTAGAGGCGCTGTCAGCCCCGATGGGCCACAATGAGAGTGCAGGGGATGGTGCAGAACAGGGCAGGCATCAGCGATGCGGTGCTGGCAGTGGGTGGCAGTAGAGGCGCTGTCAGCCCCGATGGGCCACAATGAGAGTGGGACCATGGTAGGATGGTAGAGCAGGTGAGTGGGTGGTGCCAGGCCAAAGCAGGTGCGAGCAGGAGCCCGATCACCCCACCAATTGCCCTGAAGATGGCTACCAGAGGTGGCGGCAACGGGCAGGGCTGCCACTTGGCTCCCATGTGCTGAGGGAGCCGGGCAGGGGGCCCGGCCCCAACCGATCACCTTGCAGGTAGGATGGTGGAGCAGGTGAAGGGGTGGCACCAGGCCAAAGAGGGGTGCCAGGTGGGACTGCAGGGCTGTGAGATTGGGGGTGTGAGCTGGGTCCCAATCCCCATAGGCCACCCAGAGGGACCCCACCTGTGAATGAATTCGTGCACTGGGCCTCTAGTAGTATAATCTATAATAATAATAAACACTTACCTAATCATTGGGTTTACAGTGATGGAAAAGAGATCTAGAATGCCTACTCTCAAGCAGCTAAATTTATAGAGGGAGGCAATAAATAAATTTACTTCATATATTCTACATTGCAAAAAATGCAATCCCATATAATAAAAGCCTAGTATGCAAATTGTCCCCTCAACTGGGAGTTCGAACAGGAGTTCAATTGCTCGCTATGACTTATGCTGACCACCAGGGGATGGTGCAGAACAGGGCAGGCATCAGCGATGCGGTGCTGGCAGTGGGTGGCAGTAGAGGCGCTGTCAGCCCCGATGGGCCACAATGAGAGTGGGACCATGGTAGGACGGTAGAGCAGGTGAGTGGGTGGTGCCAGGCCAAGGCAGGTGCGAGCAAGAGCCTGATCACCCCACCAATTGCCCTGCAGATGGCTACCAGCAGAGGTGGCCAACGGGCAGGGCTGCCACTTGGCTCCCATGTGCTGAGGGAGCCGGGCAGGGGGCCCGGCCCCAACCGATCACCTTGCAGGTAGGATGGTGGAGCAGGTGAAGGGGTGGCACCAGGCCAAAGAGGGGTGCCAGGTGGGACTGCAGGGCTGTGAGATTGGGGGCATGAGCTGGGTCCCAATCCCCATAGGCCACCCAGAGGGACCCCACCTGTGAATGAATTCGTGCACTGGGCCTCTAGTAGTATAATCTATAATAATAATAAAAGCATAATATGCTAATTAGACCAGACAGCTGAACAACCTTCTGGACATCATTCCGGATGTCCTTCAGGATGAAGCCATGGCAGGGGCTGAGGCAAAGCCAGTTAGGGGCAATCAGGCAGGCAGGCAGAAGCAGTTAGGGGTGATCAGGCAGTCAGGCAGGCAGGCAGAAGTTGTTAGGGGCGATGCGGCAGGCAGGCAGAGTGGTTAGGAGCCAGCGGTCCTTGATTGTGAGAGGGTGCAGGCTGGGCTGAGGGAGCCCCCAGCCCCTGTGCATGAATTTGTGCACCAGTCCTCTAGTAAATAAATATTAAGAGATAAAAGTGACATTCAATGGTGGGTGGAGTAGGGGCATGATATTAGATAGGGTAGTCAAGAATGGCTCCTATGAGGATTTGATAATAGTTGAATACAAGATGAAAATACTTGTATTAATTTTCAAACAATTATAAGCTTGGCTAATGAAAGAAAAAAATTTAACACTTTTATTTGTGCAAGAGAAGTAGAGTCACACCACACACTCAATTACTAAATAATTTTTAAATTAGGCAAGAATAGTTGGGGTAATCTGTGAAATTTTCTTGAGTGTTCTCTCTAAGGGGATCTCCTTGCACACTTTCCTTGGTTCCCCTTGCCTTCACATTCAGAGCTGTTCTTCACTTTATATTATTCGCCATGGCTTCCCATGAAATGGATATTAGAGATTATGCTTTCTCTTAAAGGCTGTTTATGGGTGTTTAGATTTTAATAATTGTCCACTTTTTTAATAGAGGATTTTGGGTTGTTTTGGTTACATAATTGCTTGAAAAATTTGGAAGGTTTCTAATATGCTTTTTTTAATTGTAAATTTTTTGAACCAAGTAACCATATACAAAATCTGTATCTGAACATAAGTGTCAGGCTTCTATACTATTTTTTTCTCCTCCCCAATATATTTTTCTCAATTTAATGGCATTTTTTGAAGCCATCTGCAAGGCCACATTCTTAATCTGAAGTTTTATACAAGGCTGCTTTACTTTATCTAATAGAGAAATTTTAAAAGTTGTTTTCCAAACTCTGTTTTCAATGTTGTTGCTATGTGGTTATTATTATTTCCTCTTTGGGGTCAAAACCAGTCAAAATTTTCAAAATGAAATATCGTTCATATTTAAATTCTCTTTATTCATTCTCTGCATTTAAAATCAAGATACTTTTTTTCTGAGCTGACTTATTCTAATACTTTGCATAAAGTATCCAATAATAGCCAAACACATTAGCACACTAATCCTCCCAAACATTTCTGGAAATGCAGCCTCAGTAAACATCATTGGTCTTGAAAATCATTACAGGAGACAGTTTTACCAACATTTGCAAAAGCATAAGAAGCATCTCCTCCCTTCCACCCAGAAATAACTTTTTCCTGGCCCTCTCCCTCCAGAATGCTACACCAGTGGCACTAATATTCCAAGAAGGCATCTCGAAGTTGCTATTAATTCCTATATTAATAAGGTTACACTGGTTCTTTCATATGTACATGTTAAAAACTCAGAGGCTTAATACTTCAAAAGACATGAATGCCATTAGTGCCATTATAGGAGTCATGAGAAAGCTTGCTTTCATTTTCTGAAATGTAAGGATACAACAAGAACTCTGCAGTAGGCAACACAGAAGAGGACCCTCACCAGAATTCAACCATGTTGGCACCTGGATGTCAGATGTCCAGGCTTTAGAACTTAGCCACCCAGACTATAGCATTCTGTTATAGCAGCCTGACCTAAAATAACAAGCTAGACATATATTTTAAAAGGCGTTAAAATATCACTGGAAGTTATGGACTAGAAATGGGAAGTTGTTTACAAGACAATTCACTAAAATTTGATGAACCATTTTTTTTTAATGTGGATGTGTGTGTGTATGTGTGTGTATGGGAGGGGGGCGCTATCTCCAAGGATTCCAAACTGGTATCTAAGAATGATAATTTCTGCTTAACTCTAGAACTTTTATTTTTCTGAGTGAAGTATGCCAAACTACTTGCTATATTCTTTAGTCCCTTTCTCATACAAAATTTAGTTTATCTTAAAAAAAAAGTTTAACAGGTATTTTTAAAAAATATGATGTCAGATTCTGCCCACAATGTATAAAGCTGTAAAGAGCATTAATCTCATTCTCACAAGAAGAATAAGATGTATCAATTATAAAATCACAACTTTTTCTAAGTCCATTATAGTGTTGAGGTCACTGCACAAATAAGTATCTTCATATCTCAGGAAATATGAGTTTATGTCAAGGACCGAGGGGATGTAAACACTGACCTACAGAAGTAGACCCAAGAGAGATGAGATGTGTGTGGATACCATGAAAATAGGTAATAAGTTATAAGAATTAATCTAAATTTTGTAACAAATTCCTCAAGGCTGAGTAAATGCTATCTGTGTGTATAGAAACCCTGGGAGCTGCAGACACAAGAGGAGTTTGCACTCATGCACATGTGCTTCTCTGTGGACACTCACCATGCATGCAGTCAAAAGAATGTTTGAAGTCAAGGAGGTACCTGAGAAGTATCTAACCTCTGCGGTGACTCATACAATGGTAGAATATATACAGAGCCCTAACTGAGCCCTCAATATGAAAGAACTTTAAGCTGATAGAAGAGAGACATCAAGCCTGTCCACCCATGGAACAGGTCAAAATCCACTGTAGCTGGGGAAAAAGGGAAAAAATATAATAACATTTCTACTTTATAGGAAAGGATAGGTCAAAGTGCTCAACCCAAGAATCTATTTAACTATCATGAGATATTCTTCCACTAGGAGAAGATTAAAAAAATCTATATATATAAAAGCCAAGTGACCAGAACAACAGGAACAACTGGAACAACCAGTGACTATGACATACACTGTGGCTGGCCAACTGGTTCAATGGGGGCAGGATGGCTGGCCAACCTCCTGCAGCCCCTTCCCACCGCCCGGCCAGCTGGCCCAACCCCACCCATGCACCAATTCATGTACCGGGCCACTAGTCTCAAAATAAAACAAAACAAAACAAAGAAACCAACAAACTTGCTAAGATGTTTGCTTGCAAATGAGATGACATAAAAGATTACTGAAGAAAGATAGTCTTTTTCATTTTCATGGTGTAAATATTCTCACATGAGCCTTTTTGGAGCAACATATTTAACATCCGTTGGAGTTAGGAAAAATTGCACAGTAGCTAAAATAGACATAACTTTAAGACAAACGATATTAGAATATACAAGGGTTGGCAAAAGTGGGTTTACAGTTGTGAGTATGCAAAACAGAGTATATTCTGGTATTATTTATTAATTATTGTATTGTTTATTTGTAAACCTACTTTTGCCCACCAATGTTTTATAAATATTAGAAAGTGGTAAGTTTCTAGTGGTTATTATCTTTGCTTTTAACATAATATAATCTATAAAAATAGATTTTATAATGGCTGAGTTTAACAAATGGATCTAGTCAGCTGATAAGATTTGGCTTTTTTGCAAGAACTATTAACTAAGATCGATGCTTGATTTTTATAGTAAACAGATGATTGTGTGACATAAAATTGAAGATACATCTGGTTTCACAATTTTTTGTTTGTTTGCATGCTTGTTTTTTTTTTTATCGAACACAAGATTTTCTTAAGATGATGTAAGCATGTGAGGTCCCTCTTACTTCCCCTGTTCTTGGTTAGAACAAAAGTACATTAAAAATTTTATATTCTTCTGGAACCAATTTTTTAAAGAAAAATATTGATTTATTTAATTGATTGTTATGTATTCATTATATGTAAAATATATGCATGTAAGAAAAGATAACATAATTTCCTTGAAAAGAAGTAAGTGTACCAGTACTCAGTACAATAGTTGCAGTGTTACTCATAGGATATTATTGAAATAATGAATTAATATACTTAGGTCAAGATATTTCTTCTGGATTTCCAATATAAAAAAGAAAGCAACTAATTTAGATTGCCAATAAAATACTTAGGTTTGTCCAAAGGACTGTATGCATGCATATAAGCCTAACCAATGGACACAGACACCAGGGGGGTGAGGGCATGAGTGGGGGATTGGGGGGCAATAGGAGGATAAGGGCACATATGTAATACCTTAATCAATAAAGGGAAAAAATATTTAGGCTTGAAATACAGAAAATCAGTGACACACACAAACACTAAAAAATGTGATGCACCCATCTGGTAAATTAAATAAAATATATTTCTCTATAAAATATATGCTATTCTCAATCAAATTGCAACTTATCACTACTTTTCACTGTTAAAAAAATATCTTTAGACACTTTTCACATCATCTTTGTTGGTATGTTGTTTTATTCCCAGGAAATGTGTGTATATAAAAAAAATAGATTTATTTTTCTCATAAGAATCACCATAATAACAGAGATGGTATACTATATATTATAATAATGTGTCATTTCAATGCTGCAGGGAGTCCTTGAACACATGCTGCCCATATGCCCGATGATTTTACCCTGTGCAAATTCTCCTAAATGACTGACTAAATAAATTCTCTCAAGGCACTTCTCATCATAATGCTGATCAGCTATGGTTCATTTATTGTTATATAATTGCAAAGGATGTTTATCCTTTCTTGCCCTTTTATGCTGCACAAGCTGTTGTAATGTTCTGGGTCACAGATAGGATGAAATTATGGCAAAGCTCTTTTGTGAATATCCTATAATTTAGTACTTTATAAAAACAAAAGGAGAAAAAAAATTGTCTCCCATTTTGTAAATCTTAATGTTGACATATAATACAGTAAAATTATAAAGTGATTTAAGTTTGTCAAAATGTCATAAATGATTTCTTCCTTTCTCTTCTTCATATAAGTATTCTTAAAAATTCAATAAATAAAAGAGATGAAAATACTGTAGAGACTCCCAACATATTATCCCTGTTTAAGACCTGGACAGTTTGAGGATCTAGAGAATATGAACAGATTGTATAAGGTTACATTCTACACTAATAAAAGACAAAGATGCTAATTGACTGTACATTTGCTACGCCCACCAGCCAATCAGAAGAGTATGCAAATTAACCCAACAAAGATGGTGGTTAATTTGCATACACAGGTGCCCAGTGAAGACTGAAGACAGTGTAGAAGGAAGCCAAGCACTGCAGAAGGGAGCCAAGTGGCGGAGAAGGGAAAGGATCGGAGGTAGCAGAGACAGGAATATAGCTGAGGCAGCGGACACGGGAGGGAGGTGAAGCAGAGGACACGGGAGGGAGCCGAGGTGGCAGAGAAGGGAAAGAGCCGAGGTGGCAGAGAAGGAAGGGAACGATGCAGCGGAGAAGGGAGCGAAGCCCGCCTCGGTGAGCTTCGCTCCCTTCTCTGCTTCGCTCCGGTCTCAGGAAGCCCTATTCTTGCAGGAATCTTCCTGCAACGGGCATCTAGTAGATTATAAACGCGTGACAACTAAATGCCAGATCCTCAAATAAAAATCTTGATATGCTTCATCTGACCAAAAAAAAAAAGCCTCTGGTAACATTCAGAGTGAAAGATGTATTGCTGCCTGTGAGAACATTTTATGAATTTGACATCAAAGGCCAGGGAAGTGAAAGAAAATATAAATGAATGGGACTATATCAAGCTAAAACACTTCTGTACAGGAAAAGAAACAGATAACAAAACAAAAAGGCAACTGACTGATT
>NW_005370116.1:3052647-3064263 GCF_000412655.1 Myotis brandtii
ATAGATTTATTTTTCTCATAAGAATCACCATAATAACAGAGATGGTATACTATATATTATAATAATGTGTCATTTCAATGCTGCAGGGAGTCCTTGAACACATGCTGCCCATATGCCCGATGATTTTACCCTGTGCAAATTCTCCTAAATGACTGACTAAATAAATTCTCTCAAGGCACTTCTCATCATAATGCTGATCAGCTATGGTTCATTTATTGTTATATAATTGCAAAGGATGTTTATCCTTTCTTGCCCTTTTATGCTGCACAAGCTGTTGTAATGTTCTGGGTCACAGATAGGATGAAATTATGGCAAAGCTCTTTTGTGAATATCCTATAATTTAGTACTTTATAAAAACAAAAGGAGAAAAAAAATTGTCTCCCATTTTGTAAATCTTAATGTTGACATATAATACAGTAAAATTATAAAGTGATTTAAGTTTGTCAAAATGTCATAAATGATTTCTTCCTTTCTCTTCTTCATATAAGTATTCTTAAAAATTCAATAAATAAAAGAGATGAAAATACTGTAGAGACTCCCAACATATTATCCCTGTTTAAGACCTGGACAGTTTGAGGATCTAGAGAATATGAACAGATTGTATAAGGTTACATTCTACACTAATAAAAGACAAAGATGCTAATTGACTGTACATTTGCTACGCCCACCAGCCAATCAGAAGAGTATGCAAATTAACCCAACAAAGATGGTGGTTAATTTGCATACACAGGTGCCCAGTGAAGACTGAAGACAGTGTAGAAGGAAGCCAAGCACTGCAGAAGGGAGCCAAGTGGCGGAGAAGGGAAAGGATCGGAGGTAGCAGAGACAGGAATATAGCTGAGGCAGCGGACACGGGAGGGAGGTGAAGCAGAGGACATGGGAGGGAGCCAAGGCGGCGGGGAAGGGAGAGAGCTGAGGTGGGGGACATGGGAGGGAGCCAAGGTGGCAGAGAAGGGAAAGAGCCGAGGTGGCAGAGAAGGAAGGGAACGATGCAGCGGAGAAGGGAGCGAAGCCCGCCTCGGTGAGCTTCGCTCCCTTCTCTGCTTCACTCGGGACTCAGGAAGCCCTATTCTTGCAGGAATCTTCCTGCAACGGGCATCTAGTAGATTATAAACGCGTGACAACTAAATGCCAGATCCTCAAATAAAAATCTTGATATGCTTCATCTGACCAAAAAAAAAAAGTGACAATGCACAGAACCTGTGTCATTAAAATGTACACTTGAAACCTATATTATTCTATTAACCTATGTCACACTAATTAAATTTTGTATGGTTGTAAACATTCTTGGTTGTTATTTTTGATAAGCTAGTTTACCTTGGCCATCTTGTATTGCTGCCTGTGAGAACATTTTATGAATTTGACATCAAAGGCCAGGGAAGTGAAAGAAAATATAAATGAATGGGACTATATCAAGCTAAAACACTTCTGTACAGGAAAAGAAACAGATAACAAAACAAAAAGGCAACTGACTGATTAGAAGGTGATATTTGCAAACAACAGCTCCCACAAAAGATTAATATACAAAATATATAAGGAAATCATACAATTCCACATCAAACAAAGAAACAATCCAATTAAAAAAATGGGTAGCCCAGCCAGTATGGCTCAGTGGTTGAGCGTCCACCTATGAACCAGGAGATCACAGTTCCATTCCCGGTCAGGTTACTGGCTCGATCCCTAGTAGGGGGCATGCAGGAGGCAGCCAATCAATGATTCTCTTTCATCATTGATGTTTTTGTCCCTTTCTCCTTCTCCCTTCCTTTCTCTGAAATTAATAAAAAGGGGGAAAAAAACTGGTCAGAGGTCCTGAAGAGACACTTCTCCCAAGAAGACATACAAATGACCAGCAGATATATGAAAAGATAAAGATATTCAACTTTTCTAGTTATTAGGGAAATGCAAATCAAAACTACAATGAGATACCACCTCACTCCTGTTAGAATGGCTATTATCAATAAGACGTAATAAAAAGTGTTGTAGTGTTGGAGGGGTCTCTGCCTGGTGGACCTCCCCAGGCTCAGGCATGCTCCACTCAGCTGCCCTCTCCCCCCACCCCACGTCTCCTTGTCATCTCCTCATTGTCCGCATGTCTTAGCCAACGCAGGACCGGTCCAACTTCTAGTCCCTGGGTCCCCTCCCTTTCCACCACCAGCACTCACTGTCTCCCTGAGTTTCGGGACATCTGCACCCCCTCCTCACAGCCATCCCTCCCCACTCTCTACACACCCAACAGCAATCTTTCCTGGACACTAACCTCACCCTCATGTGCTAAGAGCTCTTGGTTCCCTGCCCATATGGCATTTGAGGCTCTCCACACACAGCTCTGGCCCTTTGCCCCATGTCGGCCCACACCTGGAACATTTTGTGCCCTTTCACACCCACCGGAACCACTGGGTTCCAGGTGCTGCCCAGTCTTCAGCCGTGGCCTCTGTGTTCCCAGTCCCTGCACTGGGCAGAGTGTCCACCCCAGGAAAAAAATGTATTGGGGGTGGGGGCGGTTATGGAGCATAAGGAACACTTAAAAAGGAACACTTATTCACTGCTGGTAGAAATATGAACTGGTACAACCACTATGGAAAACAGTCTGGTGGTTCCTCAAAAAATAAAAAAAAAATAGAATTATCATATGACCCAACAATCGCTCTCTTGAGTATCTACTCAAAAAGAGTCAAAAACTTTTATTCACAAAGATATATCCATCTCTATGTTCATCGCAGCCTTATTCACGGAGGTCAAGCTATGGAGACAAGCAAAGTGGCTTTCGATAGAGGATTGGATGAAGAAGATGTGGTGCATATATACCATAGAATACTACTCAGACATAAAAACAAAATGAAATACTGCCATTACAACAATGTAGATAGACCTTGAGAATATCATACTAAGTGAAATAAGTCAGTCATAAAATCCTAAAAATCATATGATTTCGCTCATATGTGGGATATAAAACTGAAACTCATAGACACAGACAACAGTATGGTGGTTTCCAAAAGGAAGGGGGTGTGGTGTGTGGTGGGAGGTAGGCAGAGCCAATTTTATGGTGACAGAGATGGTTTGATTTTGGGTGGTGGGCACATGGGGGCAGAGTGTCCACCCCAGGAAAAAAATGTATTGGGGGGAGCGGTTATGAAGAATAAGGAACACTTAAAAAGGAACACTTATTTACTGCTGGTAGAAATGTGAACTGGTACAACCACTATGGAAAACAGTCTGGTGGTTCCTCAAAAAATAAAAGAATAGAATTATCATATGACCCAACAATCGCTCTCTTGAGTATCTACTCAAAAAGAGTCAAAAACTTTTATTCACAAAGATATATGCATCTCTATGTTCATCACAGCCTTATTCACAGAGGTCAAGATATGGAGACAACCAAAGTGTCTTTCGATAGAGGATTGGATGAAGAAGATGCGGTGCATATATACCATAGAATACTACTCAGACATAAGAACAAAATGAAATACTGCCATTACAACAATGTGGATAGACCTTGAGAATATCATGCTAAGTGAAGTAAGTCAGTCAGAAAATCCTAATAACCATATGATTTCGCTCATATGTGGGATATAAAACTGAAACTCGCCTGGGAGGCTGTGGGAACTCGCAGGGTTCCACCTTCCAGAACTCCGCGGAGTCTCAGAGCTGGTTTTTTAATCGTTACCCTGCTCTGTGTTCGGTTGTAAACATTCTTTGTTGTTATTTTTGATAAGCTAGTTTACCTTGGCCATCTGCTCAATGTGCATATCTGATATCTATATGCATTGGCTCTCAGGTAGGATACATGTATTGGTTATTAAAGAATCTGTAGGGCCTTTAAATAGCACAATTATCTGATGTTGAACATGTGCCACCAAATAGACCTTTTTTCTACCTCAGATTGTGTCTCAAAAAGTTTTGTGGGGCACTTTACTATCAGGAAAAAGGTCAACACTACCATCTACCCACACAATAACTCTCCAGTTTTCTTCCCTTAGATACACTTGAGCCACAACATGCAGGTGAATGAGATATGTCTAATTTATTCATATACTGCAAGTGGTAACCTTGAAGGCTCTTTGGTCAGCTGTCATTGATGAATGTGAGGCAGTTCTTCCTTCACCACAAACATTCTGATGAATGTCTTCTTTTTTTGCTCAATTTTTGGTGAAGCAAATAAATTTCAATAACTTTATAAATGGATACATATATGTTATATATTCATACTTCCTTGTAATTTAGTTTTTTAGTGTCTTATTTACTTTTTAATTTTATGATATTTTATGCCAAACATAAATATTAAATATGTATCATTAAAATCATTAATGATTTCTTTAGGTTTTTAATATAGGAGTCAAAGAAATCTATTCTCTCAGTATCAGACTAATACATTTTTAATTATGTTTACTTTTACCAATTTAATAAGAATTAATTTAATTACTAGATCATATATTTTGAAGCATGAATATAAATAACAAATAAATATTTTATCATAATTTTTGATATTACAAATTATGATTCTACATTTTTAACTCCTGTTGAATCTTTTGACCCAATGTAATTATATCACAATATCCTATTTTAAACTATCATTATCATTACTTAAATTTTAAAAACTAAGATAATTTTTGTCATTTACATCCCAAACACAGGGATAATGTATCTGAATAATTGGTAATATTATTTTATGCTATTACTAAGTTTTTATTTATGATATATTTTCAAGTATGTTTCTTAACAGATATTTAGAGTGCAGTCACTACCATCAGCCCTTCTACTTATACACACATTTTCTTTCTTTTTAAAAAAATATTACTTTTTGATGTGACATAGAATACTACTTAATAAAATTATATAGGTTTCAGATGTACAATTCTATAATACATCATCTGTATATTGTATTGTGTGTTCACCACCCAAAATCAATGATCCTTCTATCCCTATTTATCTTTACTTTACCCTCTTCTACCTCCCTCTTCCCCTTTCTCTCTGGTAATCACCATACCGTTGTCTATGATACATGCATTTTCTTGGTTCATAGTTTATTGTGTTTCTTTAACAATTTATTTTCTCTTTTCTTGGGACCCTTTGATTTGTTTAAATTTATTTTATAGAGAGTATTTTCTTATAAACTTTCCCCAGACATGGTAACAGGTAATGTAGTTACAGAATATTGGTATACTTAATAATGCCTTTTTAAAAACTGCTATATAAAATATGTATTTTCTGAATATAAGATTTTTGGTTTAAAAACCTTTATCTGCACACATTTTATAAAGCTATTTCTAGTATCAACTAATATCCCTTATCCCAATTATAAATCATAATATTACTGCTTTTCTTTATTTTGTGAACTCATTTCTTTGATATAAAGATGATAAGACAGTACTCTCCCTTTTGAGCTTAATATATATATGTTAATTTTAATTATGCATCTTATTCATTAGTCTGACTTGACACTCATTATGCCATTTCAATATGTAGCTCCAAGTGATTATTCAGACAAGGAATGTTTATATCTATTTTTTATGTTAATTGCATCTCTTCCATCAGGTCCTATCTGTCCTTAGGTTCTCATAGTATACACATACTAGAGGCCTGGTGCACAAAATTTGTGCACAGGTATGGTCCCTAGGCCTGGCCAGCAATCAGGGCCAATTGGGGCCTTCCTTTCCCTGGTTGTTATCTTTGTGGTTAGTCATAACAATTCTTATCTTATGTGTTTGTGATTTATCCATTTTTTATTAGGCTAGATACAATTTCATAAAGTTTATTGAAAATTATAAATAACTATGTTATATACTGATTTATTTTAGTTATATTTATTATTACATGAATGCCATCAATTATTGTTTCATTAAATTTTCTTATTCATTCATTATATTATATTGATCTCTATTATTCCCATGTACTTAATACTTTCATTTTAAATAATATTGATAATTCATATTATGATTTATTTTTACTTTGATTTCAAGACTTCAGCTCTATCACATTGGTATTTTTGTTAATAATGTTTAAATATGTTTTTGGTTTTTTTGGAAGAGTACACTTTTAAAATTTTGATATCAATTTCCTGGATTGTTTATTCATTCAGCTATTCAAGAACATCTTGTTAGCTTCCAAACTGGACAATTATGAATAAAACCAATGTAAACCTACATGTGACTGATTATCTATTGAGTTTACAAACTGGGCATTACTCTTTATTGTCACCATATATACCTTAGCAATATACTGAGACATCTTAAAATATCTTATTAACTTTAAAATGTTTTCTAATCATTCCATTTACTTTGCCTCAATAGAAACAATTAAACTTGCTAAACTTAGTTTCCTTTCTTTAATTTATACATTTAATTATTAAAATTTTAATCTTTTTAACACTACTGATGGAAGATTTTGACCATCGAAAGTCATAGCTGTGTTGCTTTGCTGGCAATTAAAGGCTGTCAGGAACTTGGTTCCTTCATCTTGCTCCACTCTGCCAACTCTTCAGTCCAAGCCCCTCTGCCAGGGACCAGACCGCCTTGTATGCCGGGTATTTGATGGAGAAGCCATGAGAAGTTGTGGGTATATAAGAGAGTCTTTATTGTAGAAGCCAGTGTCCATGTAGCCATTGCTAATGTTTCCTTCCTTTAATTTACACATTTAATTATTAAAATTTTAATCTTTTTAATACTAGTGATGGAAGATTTTGACTATCAAAAGTCATAGCTGTGGCCAAAACCAGTTTGGATCAGTGGATAGAGCGTCGGCCTGAGGACTGAAAGGTCCCAGGTTCGATTCCAGTCAAGGGCATGTACCTTGGTTGCGGGCACATCCCCAGTAGGAGATGTGCAAGAAGCAGCTGATCGATGTTTCTCTCTCATCGATGTTTCTAACTATCTATCTCTCTCCCTTCCTCTCTGTAAAAAATCAATAAAAAATATATTTTAAAAAAAGTTATAGCTGTGTTGCTTTGCTGACAATTAAAGGCTGTCAGGAACTTGGTTCCTTCATCCTGCTCCTCTATGCCAACTCTCTGGTCCAAGCCCCTCTGCCAGGGACCAGACCCCCTTGATGCCGGGTATGTGATGGAGAAGCCATGAGAAGTTGTGGGTATATAAGAGAGTCTTTATTGTAGAAGCCAGTGTCCATGTAGCCTTGCTAACAAGGAGCCACTAGACAAGCAGTTCTTCAACAGCAAAGTCCCATACAGTAGCCGCACACTGGCTGGTTAATGATACATCTTTCCCACACAGTAGAAGTAGCCTGCTGGTCAGTAATTCATTTTCCCCACAACGCAGCTCCCTACCTGCTGGTCAGTAATCTTACACTAAGCAGTTCAGCCTTATATAGGAGCATCAGCCTCTGTACCTACAGCCATTATCTGAGCAACCGTGTGCTGCCGGCTGGTTAGCAACATAACTTATACTTAGATGTGCAAGAAGCAGCTGGTCGATGTTTCTCTCTCATCGATGTTTCTAACTCTCTATCTCTCTCCCTTCCTCTCTGTAAAAAATCAATAAAAAATATATTTTAAAAAAAGTTATAGCTGTGTTGCTTTGCTGACAATTAAAGGCTGTCAGGAACTTGGTTCCTTCATCCTGCTCCTCTATGCCAACTCTCTGGTCCAAGCCCCTCTGCCAGGGACCAGACCCCCTTGATGCCGGGTATGTGATGGAGAAGCCATGAGAAGTTGTGGGTATATAAGAGAGTCTTTATTGTAGAAGCCAGTGTCCATGTAGCCTTGCTAACAAGGAGCCACTAGACAAGCAGTTCTTCAACAGCAAAGTCCCATACAGTAGCCGCACACTGGCTGGTTAATGATACATCTTTCCCACACAGTAGCAGCAGCCTGCTGGTCAGTAATTCATTTTCCCCACAACTCAGCTCCCTACCTGCTGGTCAGTAGTCTTACACTAAGCAGTTCAGCCTTATATAGGAGCAGCAGCCTCTGTACCTACAGCCATTATCTGAGCAACCGTGTGCTGCCGGCTGGTTAGCAACATAACTTATACTTACTTCTTAGACAAAAGAGGCTTCTTGCCAAATAGAGACCTCAGTCTTTGGGTTATAGACGGGCACACTGATTAAGATTCCCACACTCAGAGTAGCCTCAAACATCCGGCATACTCTGAACAAGGCCTCTATACGCCAATTGGCCTTGAGCATCTGGCATAGTCTAGACAGGGCCCCACAAAGGCAAAAAATTTTAAAAAGCTCATTTAAGTGTTCAATATAAGTAGTGGATTCCCTCACTGCGATAAAGAGCCGGAGGACAAGAAATAGTCTATTCTTGTGTAATGCGAGGATACATTCAACACCTGTGGATGATTTTCTCAAGGTCCTCACCCCGGGATCTGCCTGAGAGATAAGTCAGTCTGCTCTCAGATCTACAGTGTGTACTTCTAGCATCATCCTCAATGCTTCATGGAAGCCGTCCATCAGCCCAAATAACTGCAAACCCTCCTTGGAGTCCAAGAACCTCAAAGGTGTATGAAATGTCTGCAAACTTCTTATGAGATCACATAATCCCACCTCACCAAAATGCTTAAAAACAAACTTCTTCTAATGCACACACACACACACACACACACACACACACAGTTCATGTACAATGTAACTCATCTAGTAAGAAGCTGAGAGAGGAAAATTAAACATAACTCCAGGCAAACAAAAATCTCTAAGAAATTGAGTTTGTTTTAAGTTGTAATGGAAGGTTAATAGATTTATATTTCCCAATAATACTGTTTGCTGGTTTTCACAAAATAATTTATTACTTAATGCAGGGGTTTACTCTCTGTGATATTGTTTAAGCTATCATATTTTATTATAAAACCAGTTATGTTCTGCTTAAATGTTCTCTAATCTATGGTATTTTAAAAAAATTATTCTTTTTTTAAAGAGATAACATTCATATTATTCATTAAATTATTCTTTATTTGTGAGGAAATTTTAGAGGTTGTTATTAACATAGATTCCCCTATAATTACAATTCTATGTCAAGATACCATCTATATTTAAGGAAATTTATTTTTCTAGATAATATTTAGAATATTTTAGTCATGTTTAAATATCATCAAATTATAATTTTGATTTTAAAATATGATATCTGTATATAAAATTATTTCAGGTAAAAATCTAATAGGGTCCAAAATCATATTTTCTCTCATATTATTATTATCATGAAATATTAAAATAGATTGTGTTCTCTTCAGGAACTACAATCATTAGTAGACTAAATAATTCTCTACTCAACAAATTAATCCATAGGTCTTTCTTTCTTTTCTTTCTTTCTTCCTTCCTTTCTTTCTTTCTTTCTTTCTCTCTTTCTCTTTCTCTTTTAATTCTAGGATAGTAATTCCAATCGCAGTTTTTCAGTGCAGCAATTTTACCACTTATTTCTTTATTTTAAATTTATATTTATTTTAATATATTTTAATGATTATTTGTATTATTCTATTTCTTTGTATATTTTTACATTTCCATTGTACATGCAATATAATGTTTATAAATAATAAGGATTATGCAATGTCATTAGTTTCATTTGGACCCCCTACATGTAGTTATAATTTGTCTTTATGAATTACATGTCTTTCATATGCCCCATGTTGGAATTGCCTTCAATATATACTACATATATAAATAAAAAATACATTTTCAGTAGAGACAAATAATGTGTTTTAAAGTTTAATTTCATTTCAGTCTATAGCCAAAATGATTCAGAGTCAGACTTTGGCTAAATATACAATAATTCTAATGTAATCTAAGATTTTAGTAATTTCTACTTCTTTAAAAACATAATATTACATCGCACATTCCAAAGTCTTGAAGAATCTCTATATAGTGGTTTATTAACTATATTCACCTGTATAATTCTTTCTTGTAGGTTGTATTTTTTCAAAGAAAATAACTTATATTTATCTAAGTCCAGTATCTGCCCATCAATAATAGCATGTTAAACCTAAACTCAATCTACAAATGTATGTGAAAAACTTCTGGGACACTAAAATGCAGTTGTATAATTAATCGTGTTTCTTTGAGAGAATAGATAGGTTATTGTGCAGGGAGACAATCAATCACGTTTATTAAATCATTCCTATATTGATAATACTCTACTACATTCTATGTTGGATCAGTGTTCCATTAGGAACATCCCCATCTGTGCAGTTTTTCATTAATTTCCTCAGGTAATGACTGCAAAGAAGTATGGCCAGGTGTTCTACTTCCCTTTCCTGGCACTCTTGAAAGTTCCTGAAATGTGAAGCTAGCACCAGTTATTGTGGCCTTTTAATATTGGGAGATGATATATTTTAAATGTAAAAATTTCTAAATGAAGAAATAAATGGTTTGATTCACATAAATACCAAACTCCAGATATTTTCTTTGTATAAAACACATGAACAAATCTTGAACATATATTTTTTTCTAAGTGGACATATGCACAAATAGTGTGTACGTGGCCAGGTGTTCTACTTCCCTTTCCTCTCACTCCTGAAAGTTCCTGAAATGTGAAGCTAGCACCAGCTATTGTGGCCTTTGGAGATGATATATTTTAAATGTAAATATTTCTAAATGAAGAAATAAATGGATTAATTCATATAAATACCAAACTCCAGATATTTCCTTTGTGTAAAACACATGAACAAATCTTGAACATATTTTTTTTCTAAGTGGACATATGCACAAATAGTGTGTACTTATTTATCTATTCATTGTCTCATTTTACTAGAGTTCCACTGTTTTGCAGAATTTTGTAAATGGCCAGAATTATACTGTTTATACATAACAGTTTTATTTTTCTTCTTCTTTGTCAATGCTGTCTTCACTCCCAACATTATCAGAGTGAATTGGTCTTTCTGAATTATAGATCTTTACAATGTCCATGCTGGAATTCATGTTTCCTTAAAACCCATCAGTCCCTGAGCTCACAAATACCTGCTAATGTTCTATTCTGTCTGAGCCACACAATTCTCTATACTGTATCTCAAAGTATGCTTGTCTTCTTCTTGAAAGTTGTCATGTTGTCTCTATTTTCTCTACTCACTTTTATTACTTAGAGTCAGTTCATATCCTATCTGGGTCTGACAAAAAGGTCTCTTACCACTGACTTCTCCAATACACCTCATATGTTGAAACAGCTATAAAAGTAGAAATTATGTGCTCATGCATGTATGTGATACGTGTTAGCCCCTCATCTTTACTTCAATCACTTAACCTCCTTTAAGACAGTGAGCAGATGCTGAATCTACATCCTAGAGAGTTTTGTCATTGCTTATATTTTTCTTTTTTTCTTTATTGATTAAGGTATTACGTATGTGTTCTTATCGCCCCATTGCCCCCCAACACCCCACTCATGCCCTCGCCCCCCTGTTGTCTATGTCCATTGGTTAGGCCTATATGCATGCATGCAAGTTCTTTGGTTGATCTCTCTCCCTTACCCCCACCCTTCCCTGCCTTCCCTCTGAGGTTTGACGATTTGATCAATGCTTCTCTGTCTCTGGATCTGTTTGTGCACTGCTACTGGGAATGCAGACTGGTGCAGCCACTGTGGAAAACAGTATGGAGTTTCCTCAAAAAAATAAATATGGAACTCCCATTTGACCCAGTGATTCCACTTCTAGGAATATATCCCAAGAAACTAGAAACACC
>NW_005370116.1:3064463-3065355 GCF_000412655.1 Myotis brandtii
GAGCATTATGCCAATCGAAATAAGTCAGTCAGAGAAAGATAAATATCACATGATCTCACTCATTTATGAAATATAATGAACAACATAAACTGATGAACAAAAACAGATCATTGGTTATTTTTATGATTTTTAGCTCAGTTTCCATGATGTTCCATTCATGTCCATCATCTTTATTCTTTTACTCAAGTGTTTCGTTTTGCTTTTTGGTGTGTTGTTTGTTTGTTTACCCATTCCCTGTACTAGGTATTAGATACAGAACAAATAATAGAAGTATTTTTTAAAGTTTAAATTTAACATGTAAATCAAATTTATGCAGATATATAATTATGAACTTTATTTCCATTGGTGGGAGAATTGGTACAGGGGATGAAGCATATGGAAACCTTAATTTATTTACCTACAAAGCTAGGAACCAGAGTTACATGTACTTGCATCTGTCCTCATCCTCTCTCTCATTTCAGGCATTTCACTCCTATCTAAAATGATTTCTTGCACTTGAGTTTAGAATTAAAACGCCTCATGAGTTTCCTCTATGATTATCAACTACCCAATCTTACTATTCCTGTGTTAACATTCTTCCCTTATCAAATAGGAATGTCATAAAAAAAGAACTGTCTCAGCTCCTTGTTCTGCTCTCCACCTCAGGCATACAGCGGACACAGTAAATAGTATGTAATTACTCCATTTCCCCCTCTTCAGTATCTAATACTTTATGTATTTCTACAAACATTATAATCTAATATCTATCACCAAGAGCATATAAAATGAAAGGTTTATTCCTAACTGACTTATACTTTGTTGCTACAGTTCTTTTTCATCATTTGCCACCACAGATCAACTATTCCCTCACTAAAATGTCATATCTGTATATATCATATATGCTATATAATAT
>NW_005370116.1:3065443-3069265 GCF_000412655.1 Myotis brandtii
TTATTGCATTTTCAATTTATGGAGTACTTTTACTTTATGTTTTTTTCAAATATTAGCAATATTATGATAGATACTATCATTCCTATGTTTAAACTTTCAGCAACCCTATCATTTATTAGTGTCAAAGGTATGAATCCTCTATCCAAGGTCATTATAATATAACTATATCTCAATATCTCTGTGGCTACTATGCATTGTATCACTTTTTAAATTACAAAATGCTAAACAATTTATTTTTAAGGTGTGCATATAAAATGAATAGGGGTAATGATTTTTAAATGCCACACCACAAGGAGAGTAGCCTTTATACTGAAATGTGCTCACAGCAATTCCTACACAAGGAAGGGAAAAGGAAACGAATAGACAATTTATTAAGGACATCAAAGATATGTTCTACACAGGCTGCTGTTATCTGATCTTCTAGTTGACCGTTAAATCTTTTACAGATTAAGTTTGTGTAAATGTTATATAAAGATATTGTAGTAATATGTTTCTGAACCCTCACTATAGTTACATAATTTCAAAATACAAAGTGCACCAAACATCATTTAGGTGTGTGAAAAATCACTCTCTCCTTCTTGCACCTTTCAGTATTTCTCCTAGAAATTAGTGTCATTCTTCCCAAGGCACTTAAGGTTATTGCAACTCCAGTTTACCTATTATTCACCTTCTTACTTTTGTTGAGCAATAAGGAAAAAATATATTTAAAAAGTGGCAATCAAATTAATATGTTAAAAAGATTACATTAAATGTAAGATTTGAATTTTAATAAAGTAATACAATGCTTGAATTCAGAGAAATTAAAAACATTTAAAAAATAAAAAGACATTAGAGTAGTGTAATAGATAATGAGCTAAGGAAGATGTCAAATGTTATAATAACATAGTGTGAATACATAATTTGAGAACTGCTTTGTGGATATATTATTTCAAATGACAGCTTACAAGGGATAGTTTTCCTGTGCATTAATTTATTTTGAAAGTGAATGTCTCTTTCTATTTTTTATTGAATTTATTGGGGTGACATTGGTTAATAAAATTATGTAGGTTTCTATTTTGTTTTAAAGATAAACATCTTAGCAACTGCTATAAAATTTTAGTATGCTTCTCTTTTTATATAAGCATATGAAGAAATTCTTCCAATTATCCTATAACATACACTAAAATAAGACTAAGAACTTTTTATCACAACTTCCTGAGATAATTAGACAATCAGACCTCAACAGGAATCATACATTTTTATCTTAATACTTGGTTTACAGAAGATCATTGTACTCTCATCTCTAGTATAATTGTATAATTTGACATTAGGAAAATCTCTATTTTATTGCCCTATTTGATATTACAAAAATATAACTTTTGACAAAAAATAAAAAGACTGAAATATAACTCAAAAGATACCATATTTTTTAACATGACATCTCAGTTAAAAAATAGTTCAACTCAAATACATATTATTTCCCTAATGAAGTTTGTTAGTGAACATAGGAAACTTACCTAAGTATAAGCAAAATTGTGAAATATATATAAACTATTTGCTAATATCTATACATGCACATATAAATACATATACACACATCGCTATAATAATAAAAGCATAATATGCTAATTAGACCAGACGTCCTTCCAGATGACCTTCTGGACAAAGCCGGGGCTGTGTGGAAAGACTGGGTCCCGGGTTCCAGAGGAAACCTGGTGCCGGCAGCCAGGGGAAGGAAGGCCTACTCTTGCACGAATTTCATACATCAGGCCTCTAGTATTTACATAAACACACACACACACACACACACACACACACACACACACACACATAATTTGTTTTGTTGATCAACCTATTTCCCCTACCCCACTGGGGATTAAGATAGAAATAATCCATTTGAAAGAGTAACCAAAGAAAAATGGAGCTGAATTGTGTGTATAAATGTATGTGTGTGTGTGTGTGTGTGTGAATGTGTTTGCATACACATACCTGTGTGTGTTAATAGTGTTTTACTAGTGTAGCAGACAGTTTAGAGAAATGCTCTATCCATTTTTAACTTTTAAACTTTAGGGTCTCTCAGAACTAGCTCATTGACATTCTGTCACACACCAGAAACTGAAGATCAGAGAAGCTACTTGGTCTTTGCAAGATCACACAACTAATAGGAAGCGGAGGAGTAGGATTTTTAAACCAAACTTTATAAGAAGGAAGCTACCTGTTGTTTTCCCACTACTCTATACCCTGTATTATTTAGGACAGTTTGGGGAGAGAAATACTTGAACAATCCACACTTGAAAATATTTTTGAAAGCAAAGTATACTTTTAAAACACAGTGTTTTTCACCATTTCTTGTTTTATTTTCATATTTTAATCTGCATTACATAGATGTTGTGTGCAATAAAAATTAAAAGTATTAAGATATAGTGAATGTTATCTAAAACATACTGAAAAGTAATAAAAATATTGAGGAGGGAGTTAACATAAATGTTTGTTCCTTAGCTGGTGGCTTGCATGAGTTTAATAAACATTACTTATAATGAGGAAATGCTATCAACATTTAATTGTCTCTGCTTCACAGTTAAAATAGTGATGTCTCCCCATCCTTTGGATTCCAAAATATAAATAAATCTTAGTTTAATCAATGACCCTTGACATTTTGGAAAAGAGTTTGTCCTTATAAATATGAACATAGCCTTATCATAAAACCCAGCAATTCTATTCCTAGATATTTAGCTAAAAGAAATACAAAAAAAAAATCTTCCACAAAAAAATGTGCGTAGGTATGTTTAAGACATCCTCATTTGGAATGCTCAAATGTATAAATAATTCATATATCCATCAGCTGGTGAATGGATAAATCATAGCATATCAATGCATTTGCATACTATTGAAAAATAGGAAAAAAAACTACTCAGACATGCAACAACATGGCTGAATTTCAAACACATTAAGGTAAGAACATTTAGCCAGATTTGAAAGACTATATGTTAATGATTGCATTTATAATACATTTAATAAAAAGAAAAACAATATAAATGAAAAAATAAAGGATGAAGAGCTGTGCTGTCAAGGAACTAGGAGAAATGATAATGTGATTGACTCAAAGCTCAAGAATATTTTGTAGGTGATGGAAACGTTCCATATTTTTTTGTGATCATTGCATGGTTATGTGCATATGTCAAAACTCATCAAATATTACACTTAATATATTGGTGACTTTTATTGTGCATATCTTATACTTAAATATGAATTCTACATAGTATATCATTGAGATAAAAAACATGCTATAAAAATAATGTTAATTAAAATTTACTTACTGTTGCTTTGGGCAAATTATTTAGCTTCAGAATGCCTATGTGTCCTATTTTTAAAAAATATTATACTAATAAATTTTTCTTCTGACATAGAAAATAATTCCATTGATAATTTCAGGTGACTCAAATGCTTAAAGTACTTCTTGAGCTTTAAGTCAATCTCATTATCTTTTCTTCCAGTTCCTAGAGACCACAGCTTTTTGTCCTTTAAAAACAAAAAAACAAAACAAAAACCATATATATGTGTATATATATATATACATACATATATATATATATACACTAGAGGCCCAGTGAACAAAAATTTGTGGGTCCCTCAGCCCAGCCTGTGCCCTCTCGCAGTCTGGGACCCCTTGGGGGATGTCCACCTGCTGGCATAGGCCCGCTCCCCAGGGGATCGGGCCTAAGCTGGCAGTCAGACATCCCTCTGGCAGCCTTGGAGCCCTCAGGGGATGTCCACTTGCCAGCGGGGAGCAGGCCTAAACTGCAGTCGGACATCCTTAGCGCTGCTGAGGAGGCGGGAGAGGCT
>NW_005370116.1:3069358-3071190 GCF_000412655.1 Myotis brandtii
TTGAGAATCTGCTCCCTGGTGGTCAGTGTGTGTCATAGTGACCAGTCATTCCCAGTCGTTCTGCTGTTAGGGTCAATTTGCATATCACCCTTTTATAATATAGGATATTTTTCCATTTTATTAAATGTAATATAAATGCAATTATTCAGCATGTAGTCTTTCATATCTGGCTGAATGTACTTACCTTAATGTGTTTGAAATTCAGCCAGGTTAATGCAAACATGCCTTAGAACCCATTAGCTTAGTGAATCTCAAACGTTTTTATTGCTAAGAGTCAAATGTAATGTTTGTAAAACATAGATCCTTGTCTACTATTTCTAGAAAATATGATGTAGTTGGTATGAGTTCACCCATGAATTTAAATTTCTAACAATATCTCAGGTGAATTGAGTGCTGTAAGTGCATGGACCATATTTTGAGTCATACTATACAAGATGGTTTGTTAATCCTAGGTAAGATTCCATTAACTTGTGAGTTTTACATTCCATTTTGGATATGTACACCCTTTCTGTAAACTACCAAGTTCTCAGTCCTTTTTTGTTGAGGGGCAAAAGACACTTACAGTTTTATTGATTGAGGGCCTGAGGGGAAGGAGAAGAGAAAGGGCTCAGAGTGACAGTAGCAAGTTTTGAGTCAGAGGGGACAATAAGTGTCTTGAGGTTTTCTCCTCTCCCTGCCATATGGAGGTCTAGGCAGAGACACCTGAGGAAGGCCTCTACAGAAACACCCAGTCCCAGCCCAGTAAAAAGGCTTTGGAATGGATGTATCTGGAACAGGACCACAGATACACATGAGCTTGAGATGGAGGGGAGGTGGGTTGTGTGGCTGAGTCCTTGCTGGAAACTCCTTCAGATCCTGCAGTATATTGTCTGTGAACCCAGAGTGTCTGGGGAGGCTAGATTCCCAAGAGGGCCTGTTAGGTAAAGCCTTTGTAATTGCCTATGGTCAGGCTTGAAATATCACACAGACTCCTCTGGGGCACAGTCCCTGATTTCAGGTGGGTCTAAGGGTCTACAAAGTTCTCAATAGCATATCTGGAGCCTTATGGTAGCAAGGTCATCTTCTCTCTTCTAGTGGGCTCTACTATTGACATTTTTAAGGGTATAATGTTTGAACTTTATTAGAATTAGAGCTGGAGTGTTGTGGCCAATTCTATAGTATCAATTACCTCTCAAAAAGAATCATTAAAATAGCATCCTGTGTGGCCTTTCTTCTTTCACCATTGCCAAATCACAGTCAAGCCTAATCCACCTGTCCAATTATCTTAAAAGCTCAAGGTCTGGTGCACAGATTCATGTACCGGTGGGGTCCCTCAGCCTGGCCTGCGGGAATGGGGCCAAAATTGACTCTCCAACATCCTCTGATGGGTCCCGGATTGTGAGAGGGTGCAGGCTAGGCCCAGAGACCCCATTGGTGCATGATCAGGGCTAGGGAAGGACCACCGGAGGGCTCCAGGGTGTGTCCGGCCCGTCTCACCCAGTCCTGATTGGCAGGACCCCACCAGCAAGCCAACCTACCGGTTGGAGCGCCTGACCCCTGGTGGCCAGTGCACTTCATAGTGACTGGTCGAATGGACAAATGAACGGTCAGACACTTAGCATATTAGGCTTTTATTACATAGGATTACAAATCAGTTTATGTCATCTCTTTTCCTATATTTTCTAATAAAAGAGAAACATGGTAATTGGCGTACGACCGCTACCCTTTTCATTGGCTAATCAGTGAGTATATGCAAATTAACTGTCAGCCAAGATGGCGGCCGGCAGCCAGGCACTGAAGCGAGCAGGGAGGCTTGCTTGCTGCAGACTCCAACGTTCACCGCCTCACTTGCC
>NW_005370116.1:3072451-3099313 GCF_000412655.1 Myotis brandtii
GCACAAATTTTTGTGCACCGGGCTTCTAATATTTTAGATAAAATTTTATTTCACTTTGAATAAGTGAATTTATTACCACTCTCTACAAAGTCCTAAGAGAACAAGATCCTGCTCACCTATTTGCTTCCTTTCTTTCTTACTTATTATGTAGGTACTAGAGACCCAGTACACAAAATTCGTGCACAGGGGGGAGGGTGGTCCCTCAGCCCAGCCTGCAGCCTCTCCAATCCAGGACCCCTCGGGGGATTTACGACTGCCGTTTTAGGCCCGATCCCGGGGATTGGGTCTAAACCGGAAGTTGGACATCTCTCTCACAATCTTGGACCACTGGCTCCTAATCGCTCACCTGCCTGCTGGCCTGATCACCCCTAACTGCCCCTCCTTGCTGGCCTGGTCACCCCCAACTGCCCCTCCACCAGCCTAGTCGTCCCTCACTGCCACCTCTGCCAGCCTAATTGCCCCCAACTGCCCCCCCTGCCAGCCTGGTTGCTCCCAACTGCACCCCCCCTGCTGGCCTGGTCGCCCCTAACTGCCCCTCTCCACTGGCCTGGTCCCCTCTTACTGCTCCCCCTGATGGCCTGGTCATCCCCAACTCCCCCCCCCCCCCACCCCCCCGCCACCCCCTAGGCAGCCATCTTGTGAGGGTATGACGGTCAATTTGCATATTACCTCTTTATTATATAGGATATCGGTCCTGTTCCACTTTTTTTTTTTTTAAATATATTTTATTGATTTTTTACAGAGAGGAAGGGAGAGGGATAGAGAGTTGGAAACATCGATGAGAGAGAAACATCGATCAGCTGCCTCCTGCACACCCCCCACTGGGGATGTGCCCGCAACCAAGGTACATGCCCTTGACCGGAATTGAACATGGGACCCCTCAGTCCGCAGGCCGATGCTCTATCCACTGAGCCAAACCGGTCAGGGCCTGTTCCACTTTTTAAAAATGATAATTTTCAGTGTAATTTCTTTAGAGGTACATTACATGACCATTGTTACCTGGCTGTCCAATGTAATTTAAATTACTCTGAAACACATTGTGTCCTGTTCTAATTTCCTCATAAATCTAAAAAAAAAAAAGAAGCTTGTCAATTATGTATGCCTTTATCACATCAGATGGTCAGCTTTCTGATAGAAGGAAACTTGTATGTAACCCACTTGAAGATAGACTAGAAGTTATATTGCAACATCATTGCAAATCGGATACTTATCATTTATTATGTTACTTTACATGAGGTTCAATGCCTCACCTGGTTCTTATTTGAATGTATTAGAAAATATATTTCTTATTTATAGTCAATGAAATTGTTCATCTTGAAATCTTTGGCCAAAATAAACTTTGATAGAAAATATATATCTTTGACCATGTTTAAATTTAAATGACTTTTATGAACTGATATTTAATATTTTTCAATGTTGGTTTTGTTTATATTTTATAGAGGATAAATTACATGTATTTTGTTTCCTTTTGAGTATTTTGTTAGTTTTTACCAATCTAATGTAAGTGAATTATTTTCCATTCTCAAAATTTTATGATATGAAGAAGAAAAAGTTTTAAAATATAATGCTGATAGTTCTGAATCACAATCAATCTATATCTCAATTTCCAGGACAATAATAATAAAGATTAATAGTTCATCTAGGAGGAGTCATGAGTGTGAAAGTAAAGGTGCCTGAAATAAATGGATCCTAAATAAAATAAGGCGAAGGCTAGACCATGATTAGATAATCAAGATATAATAATGATAACAGGTTCACATAGCACTTTTGAGGCTGATCTATAAGTGTACAGATAAGGAACTCAGTCTTAAATACATTTCTAAGACCAAATCCCCATCCAGTCTAAAAGGTTTATAAAGTTATCCTAGCAGAATCCATAGCAAACAACCAACAGGCTATAGACAGATAAACTTGAGGCACATATAAAATGAGAAGGAAAATAAAAGTCTATCTAACACCTGGGACTAAGGATAAGGAGACTAAGGAAATAAAGCTTAAAGCTTTTTATCAACACAGCCAACCCCGGGAAATCAATAGACCCCAGAGAACTACCCAGGTGTTTTTTCTTGTACCAACCATTTCTGATTCTCATACTGGGTACTGTAGGGGGCTATAATTCAAGTGGAAAATCTGGTATTTAAATGTCAGATCAGAGCGGATAAATGGCGATGAAGGGAAACTTGACTTTGGCTAGTGAACACAAAATACAATATACAGATGATATACTACAGAATTGTACACCTGAAACCTGTATAATTTTATTAACCAATGTTACCTCAATAAATGTAATAAAAAAACCAAAAATATATTTATTAGCTATATTACATCATCAAAATACAACATACACAAAATCATATGTACTAAGAAATACACACACACACACACACACACACATAGGGTGTCCCAATATACCAGCCAGTTGACATAATTATTTTTTAATTATCTAGAAGATTGAAGAGGATAAAAAACCTTCATATAAGGAATTATTTTACTATTGCAAATGGATCTAGAAGTTATCATTTTAATACTGAATATATTACTATGGCAATTCAGGTATTTTGCAACACAGCATCCTCAATATCTTTATTTCTTTAATATGATAATAGCCCAAGTAGACAAATTGAAACAAATAATACTCTTTGTTTGTGGTATACTACTAGATAAATTATAACTGTACCTAGATTTAAAAAAAACAACAACAAATTGTTTCTCATAGTTATAAGCCTTTAGAAGATATCTTTTTAAACTTATATATAATATATGGTGATGAGAGAAGATTTGACTTTGGGTGGTAGGCACACGGTGCAATATACAGATCTTGTAACATAGAAACCAACCTACACTTGAAACCTATATGATCATGTTGACCAATGTCACCCAATAAATTTAATAAAAATGTATATGAAGTATACAGCACTCTTTATTAAAAAAATATTTATATTGATGTTTAGAGAGAAATAAAGGGAAAGGGGGAGAGAGAAACAATGATGGGCTGCCTCTTGCATGCCCTCTACCAGGGATTGAGCTTGCAACCTGGGCGTGTGCCCTGACTGGGGAATCAAACCAGCAACTTTTCTGTGCATGGGATGATGGCCAACCAACTGAGCCATGCTGGCCAGGGCCACAGAACCCTTTAAAAATCATATGATGATTTTGTGTCCGTTCTTTAAAACATATTCAAAAATATGATGAATACACTTTAGGAAATTGCAAGACTTAGCATATATTACTCATAGGTTCAAATTTAAGAAATCTGCATATTGTAATAATTAAGACTTCTACAAATGCCAGTATGCTCAAGCTCCTACTTACAACCACACAAGATTGCACTACCCACATACTTTAAAGTTTGATGTGTCCATATTACTTGCTTGATCATTGGACTGTGAGTGAAAGTAACCCCTGGCACTGTTTAGAAGCTGCTGGGGTCAAGTGTGTAATTCTCTATATGCACCTCTTTCCTGTTACAGAGTTTGTGCAAGGACCTGTCAAGATAAGCATTCTTCTTCTGAATTCCTGACTTAGAAAAATAAGCAGACCCTTCGAGTCATGGGAAAATGGAATGTATCGTAATGCATCACTACAGTTGGGGGAGCAGGTCATAACGTCAGCATAACTAGTTAATCCTGACACATATGCCAGACAAGACCAATTCTCATGCCGATCCCATGATTTTTGCATCACTATGAGATATTCTGCTATTCAATTATAATTTTTAAAAAGCATTAAGGTCAGCTAGCGAGTTCATTGACAAAATTAGATTTAAACAAAAGATTCTTTGAGGACCTGAAGCATGAAAGATATAGTAGGAGGAAATGCAATTGTGCTATATCTAAGGAGACAAGAGTTGGTGATTGTTTTCATTGTGATCACTGAGAATGAAATATAATTACTTATCTTCTAGCCCAAGTAAGAAAAAAGAAATTAGTGCCAATATTAGATATGTGAAATTTAGAAAAATGGATTTGATACAATCACACAAACTTGTATTTATACATATTATCATGTATTCTAAAGAGCTGTCTTATATATTTATATAAATAAAACATTTTAAAAAGTGGGCATTTATGAAAATGATAATCTTGCTTTTTGCTATAATTAATCACATATTGAAAAAATACTGTACAGTTTTTGCTGTGTTTTCTATTAAATAACGGGAACATATTTTTATATGCTAATTGGCCATTTTGATATCCTCCTGTACTATATCTTGTTGGCTCTTACCCAATCTTATGTCTTGATGCTGTTTTTTCAAATTGGTTTGAAGTTCTTAACATATATTCTGAATAGACTCTTTAATTAATTGGTGACATATATTGACAAATACATTCTTCTTGTCACCTTCTTAATGGTCCCTATTCTTTTTTTAAATATAAACACAATTCTTCTTAAACCCACACTTGAAACCTATATGATCATGTTGACCAATGTCACCCAATAAATTTAATAAAAATGTATATGAAGTATACAGCACTCTTTATTAAAAAAATATTTATATTGATGTTTAGAGAGAAATAAAGGGAAAGGGGGAGAGAGAAACAATGATGGGCTGCCTCTTGCATGCCCTCTACCAGGGATTGAGCTGCAACCTTGGGCATGTGCCCTGACTGAGGAATCAAACCAGCAACTTTTCTGTGCATGGGACGATGGTCAACCGACTGAGCCATGCTGGCCAGGGCCACAGAACCCTTTAAAAATCATATGATGATTTTGTGTCCGTTCTTTAAAACATATTCAAAAATATGATGAATACACTTTAGGAAATTGCAAGACTTAGCATATATTACTCATAGGTTCAAATTTAAGAAATCTGCATATTGTAATAATTAAGACTTCTACAAATGCCAGTATGCTCAAGCTCCTACTTACAACCACACAAGATTGCACTACCCACATACTTTAAAGTTTGATGTGTCCATATTACTTGCTTGATCATTGGACTGTGAGTGAAAGTAACCCCTGGCACTGTTTAGAAGCTGCTGGGGTCAAGTGTGTAATTCTCTATATGCACCTCTTTCCTGTTACAGAGTTTGTGCAAGGACCTGTCAAGATAAGCATTCTTCTTCTGAATTCCTGACTTAGAAAAATAAGCAGACCCTTCGAGTCATGGGAAAATGGAATGTATCGTAATGCATCACTACAGTTGGGGGAGCAGGTCATAACGTCAGCATAACTAGTTAATCCTGACACATATGCCAGACAAGACCAATTCTCATGCCGATCCCATGATTTTTGCATCACTATGAGATATTCTGCTATTCAATTATAATTTTTAAAAAGCATTAAGGTCAGCTAGCGAGTTCATTGACAAAATTAGATTTAAACAAAAGATTCTTTGAGGACCTGAAGCATGAAAGATATAGTAGGAGGAAATGCAATTGTGCTATATCTAAGGAGACAAGAGTTGGTGATTGTTTTCATTGTGATCACTGAGAATGAAATATAATTACTTATCTTCTAGCCCAAGTAAGAAAAAAGAAATTAGTGCCAATATTAGATATGTGAAATTTAGAAAAATGGATTTGATACAATCACACAAACTTGTATTTATACATATTATCATGTATTCTAAAGAGCTGTCTTATATATTTATATAAATAAAACATTTTAAAAAGTGGGCATTTATGAAAATGATAATCTTGCTTTTTGCTATAATTAATCACATATTGAAAAAATACTGTACAGTTTTTGCTGTGTTTTCTATTAAATAACGGGAACATATTTTTATATGCTAATTGGCCATTTTGATATCCTCCTGTACTATATCTTGTTGGCTCTTACCCAATCTTATGTCTTGATGTTGTTTTTTCAAATTGGTTTGAAGTTCTTAACATATATTCTGAATAGACTCTTTAATTAATTGGTGACATATATTGACAAATACATTCTTCTTGTCACCTTCTTAATGGTCCCTATTCTTTTTTTAAATATAAACACAATTCTTCTTATATCCTTTGAAGAAGTTTTTCCTACTCCAAAACCATTTTCATATTATCTTATATTGATTTTAGTATATTTGTTGTTTTACATTTTATGTAGAATTTATTTTTGTGAATGATTTCAAATAGATATTATATTTTATTTTCTTCTATATGTAAACAAAATTTATGCTGCCTAATTTATTGAAAAAAACCCTTACTCAGTTGCTTCACAGTATAAACTTTGGATAAAACAAATGACCATGAATGCATTTATCTAATTTTGGCTTTTCCATTGTGTTCTATTCCAACTACACTCTACTTTTTAAATTACATTAAATATAAAATGTATTGATATATAATAGTCCTCCATCTCTGTTCGTCTTAAGATTCTCTTGAATACTTTAGGCCATTTGGTTTTACATAATAGTTTTCAAATTTAAAAATCCATTCTTTAAAAAAAATAAAAGAAAGCAAAAAATCCTGATATTTGACTGTAGTTACATAGAATCTTTAATCAATTTTGTGGTGAGTTGACATATTTATAATATTGAATCTTCCAATAAAATAACATTGGGTATCTCTTCTTTATTTAGATCTTAATTTTCTTTCATAAATTTCTATGAAGATGTATTATATATTTTAGATAAATTCATCAATACATGTATTCTGTTATTCATGTTATTGAAGTGATCATTTTTCATTTTCATTTTATTTTCTATAAATTTGCTTGTAACACAAAGAATTATAATTGTTTATTTTAATAAACACCTTATATTTAGTGACCTTGCTATGTTTATTTATGTTACACTATTTTGTCTGTAAATTATTTTAAAATTTTTACACTTACATATAGAGATGACAGTTTTACTTTTTCTTTCCAATCTTTCAACATCAGTTTTTGCTCCCACTTGAACTTCCATTATAATGTTGAATACTAATGGTAGAAGTGTGTATCCTTATCTGTTTTCACTGTCAGGCTAAAGCTGTCAATATTTTACCATTACATATAATATAACATAACATTTTTTAACATATACTTTTATTGATCATATTGATTTCAGATAGGAAGGGAGAGGAAGATAGAAACACCAATGATGAGAGACAACCATTGATTGGCTGCCTCCTGCTTGCTTCTCACTGGGGATGGAGCCCACAACCCAGGCATGTGCCCTGACCAGAAATTGAACCATGACCTGGTTCATAGGTTGATACCCAACCACTGAGCCATAAAAGGGAGCTCTCTTTATAAAGAATATATATCCAAAAATGTTGCCCAGCCGGCATGGCTCAGTGGTTGGGTTTCAACCTATGAACCTATGGTTTGATTTCTGGTCAGGGCACTTGCTTGGTGTATTGATAGCAAGGCCTTTGTGCTCCCATTGGCCTTGATTATCCAGGGCTTGGCATGGTTCCCACAGGGGGGTAGAGGATTGAGTAAAAAAGAAACAAAAAAGAGAAAGTGCTCATGGACACGGACAACAGTGTGGTGATTTCGGGGTGGGGTGGGTGGAGGGAGAAGGGGGTGTGGGGGGATAAGTATTGATGGGGAAAAATAACATAAAGAAGAAAAAAAGAAATAGTCTATTTAAATCAGGAAGTCAGTTTACAAAGTTGGAATGGGGTGGGATAATCAGAAGGCTGGCATGAGACCCCCAGGCCTGGCAGTCTTGGTAATATACCCACTGTCAAAGAACACGCTCAGGGACCCCAGCTGAAGTGTATGCAGTCTGGAGACCATTCAGCTACCTTGAGCCATGAGGCTAGGGATCAAAGAAGACTGTGAGCTCAGGCTGTTGGTGAAGTTTGATGATTCACTTGGGAGATGCTGAGGCCTGTGTGTCCCTCCGTGCTCTCCTGCAGGCAGCTCAAGTTGTCCAGTTCATCCTCCCCTCACCTTGGCCCCCCTCACAACCTCACGTCCATTGGACACTAGTGCAGTCTTATCCAGGATCAAGAAACCATTAAACTCCTCTGCCACCTGGGAGCTTCTTTAACAGCAGAACTGCTTAGCAAACTCCTGGTACAGATGGAAGGATTCTGCCCCCTTGGTCATCTGCTCAACATCAGCCCTGGGCTCCAGCCACTACTGAAAAGGCCTTAACCTCTTCATAGAGCCACACAGACTCAGTTTCTGCCTCTGCCTACATATTCATCCCGGACTTCTTGGCCTTGCTAGGCTCTCCAGCCTGTAGTGCTCGGCTTCCACAGGTTTCCAAACACTGGCCTCCAGCTCTTCTCTATTTCCAGCTCCTGCACTGCCACCTGCTAGCTCTGCTCCACCACCTGACCTGTACCCACTGCTCCTCGATCTCTTGCTTAGTCTTAGCCACCTGAAATTCATAGGCCAGGTCATCCTGTGCTCTATGGCTGTTGACCGTGAAGTCATACACGGCCTTCAACAGCTCGCAGTCCTACTGCGCCTTGGCCAGTACCAGCAGACACCTTTTCCTACTTGCCTTTGGCTCCCGAATCTTAGCATCTCTCTTGGCCTCTGTTTCCCCAATCTGAGCATCCTTTTGGTCTTCAGTTCTCAAAGCCTTCACCAAGGAAGGCAAATATCCTGATCATTGTGAATTTCCTTCAGGGTGTAGCTAACCATGCAAGTGTGCTTTTGTTTGTTTGTTTTTGTTGTTTTAAGTTTTGAAGAATTCAAAAAACTTTTTGTAATAAAAAAGTCTCATTATTCTTATTAAAAGGTCTTTGTTCTAAACAATACATCCTCTTTATTATACTTAGTCAATCAGTTTTTCTGTTACTTGCAACCAGAAACCATTCAACTTTACTAATCTCATTTTTTTCCATTTATATGTCTTTTCTTTTTAATTCCATAACAGAGGTTTTCTTATGATAATTTAGCATATTACTGTTTAATTTAGTGAACTGAATACTCTTTTTGGCCTCAGTTGAAGTGTTAAATCATGTTATTATCTTTTGGACAGTCTCTGTGTTAGATAAATTGCCATATTTTTGGACTTACTTGTTTGAATTTAGTGTACGGGAAAAACCTTCTGCAATAACATGATCTGCTCCTCATTTTTTCCCTGTACATTTATATAAAGAAACTACACGTTCTGGAATGAAAATCCCATTCCCCTCCTCTTCCTGCACTCATATTTTCTATAGAAAGTTGTAGTTTCTGACAATGGAAAACAATAGTGGATTCAAGGGATCCATGAGTGATTACTAACTGATTATTATAACGAGTGTTGTATATTAACACAACTTCATAATAATCTGGGAATCAATTATGCCAATCTAAAAAATAGGTCAAAAATCATATTAATTTAATCAACAAAAGAGAGAAGATTTTTTTAAGTATATTGATTTCATACATAGAGACCATGCTATATATCTTAGAAATAGTACTTGAGAGGTAATTAATATAAATTGTTTTCTTGTTCATAACTGGATATGATCTTTGCAGTCTAGAATTTTTTCTTTGGAACAAATAAAGCGGCAAGATGTCAACAGATATGTTCTTTACATAAAATTTTTATCAATTAGCTACATTTATAAGTACATCTTTTTATATGCTTATTACAGTAATCTGTTGAAGTGCCCTATATGATCAAAACAAATAAAAAAACCCACAATGAATAGGTACTGATATTCTAGAATGTACAACTAAGAAGAAATATGTAATTGGGTTTCCTGCACACATATTTACTAAGGGAACTGATAGCCACATGTTTATTAATTAAAGTGATAATTTTTAGGAATTTTTATTTACACTAGGAAATATTAAAGTTTATTACTGTATTATGATTTATCTGGTTTATATGATCTGAATTGCTATTGAATGAATAACCTGATCATTTAATAGTCATTGTTTTTTTTACCTTTTTACGAATACATAAAATGTTCTATTTGTTGGTAAAGAGATCACACTAATCTCAATATTCACCCAGTAAGATAGTCAAGAATAGAATTCAGACAAACAAAAATTTATCTTCTTATGATAATAATTATGCTTATAATTTCCAGTTGTCCAAGACACTTTTGGATGACATGCTGAAATCACCTAATTTGACAATTTCCAAATTAGCCTACAAATCAACTATTAATAGAAATACCTGCCATCATAATGGATCAGATAATAGCCCACACTGGGATTTTTGTATGCTCCACTTTCAGTCAGAACTTGTGACTGAACCTTTCCTATTGCCAGGCCAACACTGTGAATATAATCAAGGCCCAGAATATCACAATGCAGTACTATGGCCCAATTCTATCTCAATATGGTTTACTTTTCAAAAAAGCTGGACATTTGGTCCTGTGGCTATTAGATGGGATCAAGCTGAGAAAGTGTTTTAATTATTCATGCTTGATTACACTTAATCAAGCATGAGTAATTAAAACTTAAGATGGAATTCATGTCTAGCCTATACAATTTGATATTTTGTTATGTATTTTTATATATAAATATGATGTTGAGCTCTAACAAGGGAATCTAATAATGACTTTTGCTTTCCCTCATATGAAGGAGTCTAGTTAAACTGTGCTCTGATCATTTCTTCTTTTCTTGATATACTATCTGCCATCTGGCCAATTAGTGCTTCTACCTAAAATAACTAGCAAGACCATCAAACCATATTTATGATCTATTTCAAGTCAACAAAAGCTAATTATTCCAATCAAAATTATAGGGGCAGAGAGACAAAGTCTTGACGTGGTAACTTAGTTCCCCCAGTTTCTTCTTCTCTCAGAGAATTTACTACTTCTGATTAGGAGGCTGAAGATCCAGTCTGTAGCCCAAAAAGATGCCAGAAGAATTTCTGATGGGGACATGAAGACTTCAGAGACATGACTGAAGTCCTCTTATACATTAACTAAATACTGGGGTCACCTGAAATTCATGACTAAAATCATTGGCAAAAGATCTCTGACAAACATAAAGAATATTGTTGAATGCTTTATTAGACAAATATTAAAGTTTAAAACTGCTAGAGCAATAGTTAGACAATACAAAAGAGAATTATAGTTGAAAACTCTTAAAACTCAAGGACAAATCTATGGTAAACCTTCATTTACATATTGGTTGAATGCTTATTAGACAAATATTAAAGTTTAAAACTGCTAGAGCAATAGTTAGACAATACAAAAGAGAATTATAGTTGAAAACTCTTAAAACTCAAGGACAAATCTATGGTAAACCTTCATTTACAGCCTCAACTCAATTCAGCTTATAACTAATAGGGAAGGGTATCATCACATTTGCCTGGAAGGAG
Organism: Myotis brandtii; assembly: GCF_000412655.1. NCBI lineage: Eukaryota > Metazoa > Chordata > Mammalia > Chiroptera > Vespertilionidae > Myotis > Myotis brandtii. Next base: position 3,083,601 of record NW_005370116.1, read on the forward strand.
GAAAGGGTAATCATTTCTTTAATATATTAATTTTAGAAAGGAAGGGAGAGGGAGAGAGAGATAGAAATATCAATGATGAGAGAGAATCATTGATTGTCTGCCTCCTGCATACCCTACCCTGGGGATTGAGCCAGCAACACAGGCACATGCCCTGACTGGGAATCAAACTGTGACCTCCTGGTTCATAAATTGGTGCTCAACCACTGAGCACACCAGCTTTACAAGCATAATCATTTCTAAATGAAGATGACATCTAGAGATTCTAAATTTTTTTCTTCAAAATGTTTAGCATTGCTAGACTTTACTGAGCACACTTAGACAGAGGTAGGTAAAAGTAGATTTACAGTTGAATAATTAATAAATAATAATACAAAAATAAAATGTATGTTTTGTGGACTCACAACTGTAAATCTACCACTACTATTACTACTACTACTACCCACCCACACACAAAATGGGCTACTTGACTATAAATCAAAAGAAAAAATGTAAATATTCTCTAACATATGAAATTAAACACTCTAAGATGAATTGAGCAGTAGATTATACAAAGCAAAAAGAATAAGTAAAAAGAGTGATGAACTGAAAGGTAGATCATTTTAAAGTATTCAAAGGGAAGCATAGGCATAGAAAAAGAGAGACAGAGATCATGTTTGCAAAATACAATATGCTAATCTTCAGATGCATTTTTGTTACCAGATGTTTCATTTCCTCATTCCAATTCTCAGTTTAACTGATGGATCTATAGTAGAGGTGTAGAAAAAATTTTGGCACAACTTTCCCCCACATTGCCTCAAGTGAAATGTTTGTATAGATTTAAAGAAGCACATGGGGACACAATCCCAACGTTTCTGAAAGTCAATGCTATAATATAATTAATGTTGCCCTGCAATTCAACTCAATTCTGACACTATCTACCCAGAGATAACATCAGATTCCACAGGTTGAGCACTGTAAACCAAAATTAATTTTATACCGTGATAAAGAATAAAAAGTATTTATTTGAGTATAATAAGTTGCAGTCCAGGAAACACAGATTCAGGTAGAAACCTATTTTTTTTCCCACTGATACAAAGGTAAGGCTCCCTTTAGGATTTGTATGCATGCATATAAGCATAACCAATGGACACCAGGGAGTGAGGGCATGAGTGGGGAGATGTGAGGACAATGTGGGGAGGCGTATAAGGACACACTTGTAATACCTTAATCAATAAAGGGGAAAAAATTTTAAAAAGTTCCTGCCCAAGATCTCAATTAAAACTGTTTAATGTAAATGAAGTATCCAAATTGTACAGTTCTGATTAGACAAAGTAGTTCTCAGTTTGTTAGTAAAAAGACGAAACCAAGGTTTCTCTGCAGTGGTTGACTCAGATAGCATGAACAAGTAGGGAAGAGTGAGGGAAACCCAGAGTTCAAGCTGAGGTTTCTTTCCAGTATACAGAGTATATGTACATGAGAAGCCTCTGCAGCAAATGGATACTAGGTTCTTATCTACACTAATAAAAGAGAAACATGGTAATTAGCGTACGACCGCTACCCTTCCCATTGGCTAATCAGGGAGATATGCAAATTAACTGTCAGCCAAGATGGCGGCCGGCAGCCAGGCAGCTGATGCGAACAGGGAGGCTTGCTTCCTTCAGTGACAGAGGACTCCAACGTTCCCCGCCTGCCTTGCCGGCCTCTGAGCTTCAGTTGGAAACATTGTAACATTTATAGAAGATAAACAAAACCCCAGAAACCTCCTGTCAGTCAGCCGGGATCTCAGAGCTGGAGTCACAACATTGTTTCGAATACAGAAAACAAAGGCCAGAAACCTGCTTTCAGCAGCCGAGCCTCAGAGAGAAAGCCGGCTCCCAGCTCCAGTGACAGCCATAGAAGGTAAATAAATGCCAGAATAAAAAAAAAAAGAAAAAAAGGAGAGGTTTGGAGCTTCAGTCACCTGCCAGCCTGAAAACGGCCCTCAGCCCCTCACCCAGACTGGCCAGGCACCCCAGTGGGGACCCCCACCCTGAAGCAACAAGATGGCGGCTAATTTGCATACTGAAGGCAGGCGGCAGCAGGCAAGGCTGTCTGCGGTCTGGGACCCGGATCTGTGACCCTGCCGGGCGGGAGGCAGTGCTTGAGGCTGTCTGCGGTCCAAAGTATTCAAAGGGAAGCATAGGCATAGAAAAAGAGAAACAGACAGAGATCATGTCTTCAAAATATAATATGCTATTCTTCAGATGCATTTTTGTTACCAGATGTTTTATTTCCTCATTCCAATTCTCAGTTTAACTGATGGATCTATAGTAGAGGTGTAGAAAAATTTTTGGCACAACTTCCCCCCACATTGCCTCCAGGGAAATGTTTGTATGGATTTAAAGAAGCACATGGGGGCACAATCCCAACATTTCTGAAAGTCAATGCTATAATATAATTAATGTTGCCCTGCAATTCAACTCAATTCTGACACTATCTACCCAGAGATAGCATCAGATTCCACAGGTTGAGCACTGTAAACCAAAATTAATTTTATACCATGATAAAGAATAAAAAGTATTTATTTGAGTAAAATAAGTTGCAGTCCAGGAAACACAGATTTAGGTAGCAACCTATTTTTTCCCCACTGAGACAAAGGTAAGGCTCCCTTTAGGACTTGTATGCATGCATATAAGCATAACCAATGGATACAGACACCAGGGAGTGAGGGCAAGAGTGGGGAGATAGGAGGAGAATGGGTGGGGGGGGATATAAGGACATGCTTGTAATACCTTAATCAATAAAGGGAAAAAATTTAAAAAGTTCCTGCCCAAGATCTCAATTAAAACTGTTTAATGTAAATGAAGTATCCAAATTGTACAGTTCTGATTGAACAAAGTAGTTCTAAGTTTGTTAGTAAAAAGATGAAACCAAGGTTTCCCTGCCATGGTTGACTCAGATAGCATGAACAAGCAGGGAATAGTGGGAGAAACCCAGAGTTCAGGCTGAGGTTTCTTTCCAGTATACAGAGTATATGTTCATGAGAAGCCTCTGTAGCAAATGGACACTAGGTTCTTATTATTTATAAAATTTGGACCCTTGGTTGACCATGAGTAGTCCATCTCATTCATCTCAGCAGGTAAATTCCTTCTCAGATCCACAGAGTTAAACCCTATGACAATTCCCTCCACTTCAGAGGCCAATCACAAGCCTAGGTTACGTGTTCTTCTGACTGATTGGCTATAAATCAGAGGTTTCCCTACCCCCTCCTTGTATTGATTAATTTGCTAGAGTAGCTCACACAATTCAGATAAACATTTTACTTACAGTTTTATGAAAGGATGTAACTGGAACAGCCAGATGGAAGCGGTGAATATGGCAGGGTATGGGAAAGGCTTCCATGCCCTCTCCAAGTACGCCATTCTCCCTGAATCTCCAAGTGTTCACCTACCTGGAAGCTTTCTGAACACTGCTCTTTGAGATTTTTAGGTTGGCTTCATTACATACGCATGGTTGGCTCAATCATTGGCCACTGGTGACTGAACTCAATCTCAGGCCCCTCTCTCCTCACTGGAAGTCAGGGGGTGGCACTGAATGTTGCAACCCACTAGTCGCAAGGTTGGCTCCACTGGCAACCAGTTCCCATTCTTAGGTGCTTTCCACAAATTCACCCCATTAACCTAACAATAGACACATTTACTGCTCCCTTCACAGGAAATTCCAAGTGTTATAGGAGCTCTGTGCAAGGAACTGGGGTGGAGACCAAATACATATATATATATATATATCAAGGACAAATCTATGGTAAACCTTCATTTACAGCCTTAACTCAATTCAGCTTATAACTAATAGGGAAGGGTATCATCACATTTGCCTGGAAGGAGGAAAGGGTAATCATTTCTTTAATATATTAATTTTAGAAAGGAAGGGAGAGGGAGAGAGAGATAGAAATATCAATGATGAGAGAGAATCATTGATTGTCTGCCTCCTGCATACCCTACCCTGGGGATTGAGCCAGCAACACAGGCACATGCCCTGACTGGGAATCAAACTGTGACCTCCTGGTTCATAAATTGGTGCTCAACCACTGAGCACACCAGCTTTACAAGCATAATCATTTCTAAATGAAGATGACATCTAGAGATTCTAAATTTTTTTCTTCAAAATGTTTAGCATTGCTAGACTTTACTGAGCACACTTAGACAGAGGTAGGTAAAAGTAGATTTACAGTTGAATAATTAATAAATAATAATACAAAAATAAAATGTATGTTTTGTGGACTCACAACTGTAAATCTACCACTACTATTACTACTACTACTACCTACCCACACACAAAATGGGCTACTTGACTATAAATCAAAAGAAAAAATGTAAATATTCTCTAACATATGAAATTAAATACTCTAAGATGAATTGAGCAGTAGATTATACAAAGCAAAAAGAATAAGTAAAAAGAGTGATGAATTGAAAGGTAGACCATTTTAAAGTATTCAAAGGGAAGCATAGGCATAGAAAAAGAGAAACAGACAGAGATCATGTCTTCAAAATATAATATGCTATTCTTCAGATGCATTTTTGTTACCAGATGTTTTATTTCCTCATTCCAATTCTCAGTTTAACTGATGGATCTATAGTAGAGGTGTAGAAAAATTTTTGGCACAACTTCCCCCCACATTGCCTCCAGGGAAATGTTTGTATGGATTTAAAGAAGCACATGGGGGCACAATCCCAACATTTCTGAAAGTCAATGCTATAATATAATTAATGTTGCCCTGCAATTCAACTCAATTCTGACACTATCTACCCAGAGATAGCATCAGATTCCACAGGTTGAGCACTGTAAACCAAAATTAATTTTATACCATGATAAAGAATAAAAAGTATTTATTTGAGTAAAATAAGTTGCAGTCCAGGAAACACAGATTTAGGTAGCAACCTATTTTTTCCCCACTGAGACAAAGGTAAGGCTCCCTTTAGGACTTGTATGCATGCATATAAGCATAACCAATGGATACAGACACCAGGGAGTGAGGGCAAGAGTGGGGAGATAGGAGGAGAATGGGTGGGGGGGGATATAAGGACATGCTTGTAATACCTTAATCAATAAAGGGAAAAAATTTAAAAAGTTCCTGCCCAAGATCTCAATTAAAACTGTTTAATGTAAATGAAGTATCCAAATTGTACAGTTCTGATTGAACAAAGTAGTTCTAAGTTTGTTAGTAAAAAGATGAAACCAAGGTTTCCTGGACCCTTGGTTAACCATGAGGAGTCCATCTAATTCATCTCAGCAAGTAAATTCCTTCTCAGATCCACAAAATTAAGCCCTATAACAATTCCCTCCACCTCAGAGGCCAATCACAAGCCTAGGTTACATGTTCTTCTCACTGATTGGCTATAAATCAGAGGTTCCCCTGACCCCCTCCTTGTATTGATTAATTTGCTAGAGTAGCTCACACAATTCAGATAAACATTTTACTTACAGTTTTATGAAAGGATGTAACTGGAACAGCCAGATGGAAGCGGTGAATATGGCAGGGTATGGGAAAGGCTACCGTGCCCTCCCCAAGTACACCATTCTCCCTGAATCTCCGTGTGCTCACCTACCTGGAAGCTTGCTGAACCCTGTTCTTTGAGATTTTTAGGTTGGCTTCATTACATACGCATGGTTGGCCCAATCATTGGCCACTGGTGACTGAACTCAATCTCAGGCCCCTCTCTCCTCACTGGAAGTCAGGGGGTGGCACTGAATGTTGCAACCCACTAGTCGCAAGGTTGGCTCCACTGGCAACCAGTTCCCATTCTTAGGTGCTTTCCACAAATTCACCCCATTAACCTAACAATAGACACATTTACTGCTCCCTTCACAGGAAATTCCAAGTGTTATAGGAGCTCTGTGCAAGGAACTGGGGTGGAGACCAAATACATATATATATATATATATATTTCTCACTACTCACTATAAATCACAATTTTACAGTAATCATCAGATTATAATAGTACTGTGTAAAATTCAAACCCCCTATGAGAAGAACAATGAATAAACATGAATGAACTCTTCAGCTGTTTCCAAAAAAAAAAAAAAAAAGAAAGGAAAAAATATGTGTTTGGCTTTCTTCAAAATTAAAATAGGACATGAAAAAAAACACCTTAGCCGATTTGGTGACAGAATAATAATGAATTTTATACTTTAACCTGTCATCATACCCAGCAGCAGATGCTATTAGACCTACTTAATTTGAGCCATAATTAAAGTGAGCATTTACTTTCCAGGAACCATCTAGTTTTCTCAGAGGATAGTGAGTAGAAATGTTTTGAGTTTCCTTTGCTTACTTATGCCATTCTTTCACTGAATAAAAAATTTCTGGTTTCAATTATTAGAAAATTTTTTGTTTAGCATAATGAAAAAACAAATTTCAGACTTGCCGAATATCCGACTATAAGCATCAATGGCAAACTGTTCCAATTTTAGCCTCATTCAATCCAATTATTCATCTGGTACAGGTGATACTACTATACTATGGCACAAGGTGATCTATAGTTTCACCGTAATGCTGGTGACTACTGCCATAGTTTAGATTTACCCTCTATATCTACTTCAATGTTAGTAATCTGATGGAATGCCCTTGTTTCTGATATATTGTCATCAATATATATCCACCCCCCCCCCCGCCCCAAACTTTTTGTTTTTCATTCTAGGTTATTTAGCATTTAGTTTTGGAACCCTAACTGGAGATTGGTGAAAGGACACTGACCCTCAAATTATTCATTCTCTACCACTATCACATTAAAATATTGAGTTTATTTAGAATCTTAGTCTAATATCTTCTAATGTTCTTTTACAATATTGTATTAAATGTATCCAAGATAGAATAAAGGGAACATATTTGACAGGGTCTTTTCACTGCTGGGTTACCTGGCCGGAGACTGGTTTCCTCCATCCAGGTGGCAACATTTCCCCCAATCCAGTTCCCAACAGCTTCTTACAGCAATCACATCAATCTTCTTTTAATTTCTCCATCATCATGTGTTGCTCCTCAGTTTAGCTCTTTCTTATTATCACTATTATCATTATTTTTGTGTCAACTGTTTTTTTGTTGTTGTTTTAATGACTCAATTATTATTAATACCATTAGAGAAAATATTTGCATGGTAGTCAATTGGATTAGATTTCAATATGTTCTCTTGTTCTTTTAAGAGTAGAGTTAAATGACGGGTCCATGCATGGAGTCATTGCTACCCACATTGTTTATTCCATTAGATTAAAGGCATATTATTGGACTTGCCTCTTTACTCATTGTTGACTATTTCATCTTATGTTGCTGGCACCTACAACTGCTGTTATTATTGTAATAATAATAAACTTAGTGACTTAAAGCAATATAATTTTATTATCATAAGTATGAAGTCAGAGGATAAATATAGGTCTTACAGGGCTAAAAGTAGTGTATTGGCAGAACTGTACTCTTGGAAGCTGTAGGTGGAAATCTATTTACTTCCCTTTTCCAATTTATTTTTAAAGTTATTTTTTAAAAATATTTTTATTGATCTCAGAGAGGAAGGGAGAGGGAGAGAGAGATAGAAACAACATCAATGATGAGAGAGAATCATTGATTGGCTGCCTCCTTCATGCCCTCTACTGGGGATCAAGCCTGAAGCCCAGGCATGTGCTTCCCTGACCGGGAATCGAACCACGACCTCCTGATTCATAGGCTCACACTCCACTACTGAGCCACACTGGCCAGGCCCTTTCCCAGTTTCTTGAGGCTGCCTGAATTCCATGGTTAACTAACTAACTTCTGCTTTAATCATCATATTTATTTCTCTGATTTTGACCCTCTTGCATCCTCTGATAAGGACACTTGTGATTACATTGTGTCTATTCAAATAATCCAGGAAAATTTCAAGATCCTTAATTTAATCATATGCAGATTACTTTGCCATATAAGGTAACATATACACAGATTTAGGAGATTAAGATACGGCATCTAGGGAGTGACATTATTCTTCCTGCCACAGTTTCAAATATGTCTCAACTTATTCTTTGTTTGATTTTGTTTACTTTGCCTTTCTGTATCAGTGGATGTATTATCACTTAAGAAATTGGTAGCAATCAGAAAATGATGTTTCATAGCCATTTCTTACCTTTTTTGTCCCCCTCCTTCTGTTTTATAACCTATCCTGCAATGTCATTTCTGATTTTTAAGCATACGTGGTTATGTGTTTGAAATGACATTCAGATTCATGATAAGAAAAAATAGGCTTCTCTTTATATCACGTGTACTTACCTTAAAGCTAAAAGAAGATACTCTCTTTTTCTGAGAGTGAGAAAACCAACATAGCATAACTAAAGTCTATGCCTTTGTGTCACCATTTCCAAAGGCCCAGCTATTCTGCAATCTTGAGAAATGAATGTGACTGAGAAAGAGATCAGCCCAGAGAAGCTATGGTTTCCCTTCAGTAATTGCCCTTAGCTGGTCATATTATCCACTTGACTATGTGACTAGTTCCACAATTCTCAAGGAATAAACAACTAATGTCAATTTTTTAATTCAGCAGCATTTCTTCATATCCAGTTAATTATTACTTGATAAACAATGTTGACAATGAGCTACAGATGCTTAGCTCATTACATAGCTTTGGGCTGTATTTTCATTTATCATTGATCCACTAGATCAATTTCTTAATATTTCCTTTAGTTAATGTTGTAAGGTGGATTTGACAAAAAATCAAATTCTTAGGTATTCCTGACCCTAGAGGAAAGACTATCAAGCTAGCTTATCCCCTCCCTTCTTCTATCTTTCATTATATTTTAGAAATATATATCCATTATCTTTTCAAATATTAGCTTTCAGTTTTCTCCTCACAATTCTACATTCAAATTAACCATGTTTTAGACTTTTCACCGATTTCCACAATATTCTGATCTCCTCTCTCTCTTCCATCTCACAGGTTCTACTTTGCTGTTACTGATACTCCTTTCACTGAGAGGTAGGATCTATTCCCTCCCATTGTATCTGACTTCACCTTATAGACTTCTTAGACCCCTAGAATATGTCAAAAAAGGTACTATGTGCCTATTGAAGATAAATCATAAAAGGATATAGCTTCTACCTTCTTCTTTCTAAGGGTAATTTCCTGTGGAACCCAACCACCATCCTGTCATGGAGTCCACATGGATAATCCCAGCTAATTATTTAAAAGATGTTTTCCCCACTGTCAACCCACACCTTCCTTCAAACATGTGGATTAGTGAGCCTTCAGCCTCTAGACCTAGAGTCTTCCCTCTGAGACCCAAGATATCATGGAACAAAAACAAGCTATCCCACTGTGGGCTTTCTGAATTCTTAACCCATGTTATCTAGGAGATAATAGATGATTATTTTTTTTTATTCTTTTTAAAAAAATATTATAATATGCATGCATACAAGTCCTTCGGTTGATCTCTTACTCCCCTCCCTTCTGCCCCCCAACCCTCTCTGGCCTTCCCACTGCAGTTTGACAATCAGTTTGAGGCAGCTCTGCCTCTGTAATAGATGATTATTTTTATGCTGAGGTAATGTTTTCACAGTTGTCAGGTAAACTTTGAAGGTATTGGCTACATAGCCATGGTAACTAGCACAGAAGATAAGGGAATGCAGGACATGTGCTTCAACTGGATGAATATGTGGAATCTGAGGAGTAGTAAGTGGAGAATTCTTTGGAATGATTTTGTATGTGTTGGTGGAATTTTGGGATCATAAAATTTTCCATTTCTCTTACATTACCTGGCCAGATAACAGTTATACCAACTTGAGACTGCAATTGTTAATCTGGCAGAAAGAGACTTCTGCTCAGGACAGTGCTTTAATTCCTCAGAATAAGCTAATAGTAGGCTGGGGAGTGACTTCCCTTCAGAGCCAAAACTAGAACTGATGATGTGCACCCAAATTTTCAGTGGTGAAGACAATGCCATTTTTATTTTTCTAAAAATACTACTTCCAGAGACCAAACAAAAAGGAAACTCTGGTAAGCCTATTCTTTTTTAAAAATTATTTTTTTAGAGAGGAAGGGAGGGAAAGAGAGAAACATCAATTTGTTGTTCCACTTATTTATGCATTCATTGGTTAAATCGTGTATGTGCCCTGACCAGGGATCAAATTCTCATCCTTCACATATAGAAACAATCCTCCAATCAACTGAACTACCCAGCCAGGGACATTAAGTCTATTCTTAAAACTCACCCTGTGGGTAGCCAGTATGGATGTCTCAATAAGAATGTCAAATCTGTATAATGACAGGTATTAAATGGAAAATGAGGGGAAATTTTCCCAGAAAGTAATAAAGCTCATGAATGGGTAATGATGCGGAGAAAGGATACCATTACTCTCTTCAAAGAATTCATATCGGAATAAGATAATATTCAGAGTTGTTTCTCTCAATTACAGTGCCAATTCATGGCCAGGTCTCAAAGACACCCCTGATTTGTTATCCTCTGAGAAGAACTGAATGAATTCAAACTATGAAATTTACCTGACAAGTATACTTTGATGATTTGAAGGAAAGACATAAATCTGTATCCTGTTATATTCCACTTGACTATATCAATGTGGAAATTTTCATTGGGTTGCATTTTTTATATTATATTTATAATATTGGTTATTATTCAGCCTGCAGATAAATCTTCCTTTGGAGCTTGACTGGATTTACTCTGACTGGCATATGATATCTGATATATGTGTTGCTGTGAATCAGAATGACATTCTGTTCAGGCAATTTCCTAGGTATGAAGGACAACACATTTCCTGGGGACACTGTTCTAATAGGCAAATACATTATACTTAAATTGCTTCAATGCCACAAGTATTATAAGGACACAGCACTTGTAGTAGCTTAATCAACACTGGCACCAATTCTTAAGAGGGCCTTAACTAAGGATCTTGGGAATTAAAGCAAATGTGTAGATACTAAAGGAAATTTATTTTCTGGACGTTTGGGCATGATGATGAGAAGTTAAGTCCTAGATGGAGACCCTCATGTTATTCAGATCTAGTAAAGTGGTCATGTTTAATAGTCAACCTAGAAAACCGATGAAGCTAAATGCAACTATTTAAAAATATAATATTGCAGTAAGCTCACTGGAAATCTTGGAGAAAGTCTATGCCTTCATTAAAAAAATATTCTAACGTGTTAATTCTGCTCTGATGTTTTTAAAGGACATGGTTGGGGTGCTGGAGGCTCAGGATAGTGAGGTCAATTATGGGGATCCTATGATCTGCTTATATGATGCAAACATCGCTATCAATTGTGCTACTTACGAATGCATCTTCTTAACCATTTGTACCTGAAATTAAGATGGAACTTATATTTACTCTAATACAGTTTGTTGGAACAGTTAGCTTATGATCAATACCATGTTGACTCGATGGGAAGCAAATGAGTGGCTTTCCCCGGGGACATTTGGAAACCCGTGTCAAAGGAAACACGTTTTTTATAGGTTGTTCATGATTATAACCCAAGATAAGATGGAACTTAGAGTTTACAGAGCACTGGTCTCTAAGGACTCTAACTTAGGAAATGTATAGTCTATGGTAAAGGCATTTTGTTTGTTTTTATTTTCAAGAAGAAATAAAATAATGACATTAATATTAACAAATACATGGTATGCTGATCTTCAGATTAATATTTTTTTAATAACTCTATAGGGTAATAAAAGTGTCTGTGGTTCAAATATATATTTAACTAAGAATAAAAGTTTATGGAAAACTATCTCCAAATGCAGTTTAAATAAAATTCAAATTTATGTAAAATACACAGAGACTAGTAATAGAAAGATGAAGAAATAAATTGAGCTTTGGACAAGTAATTTGCAAATAATAGTAGGTAAAGTATGAAAAATAGTACAGTTGTAAAGGACTGTCTGAAACTCACCAGAGCTATGATCATGTTAAATGCGTTTGAGGAGGAAATTCTAAATTTATTGAAGTTTTTTCCTTAAGAATTTTTTCTTTAATGTCTGATAAACTGTAGCAAGGATAAGCTGGTATTAAGGATCAGGGTTTGGGTAAACTGGAAGAAAAATATTAAAAGAAGATTCTAAGATTTTTACTATAGCATCAAGATGTGTGAAGCTTTTGACCATGTTTGGATACTTTGCATAATTTTTACTCATGGAATTACTCGGAGCTGACCTAAATCTACTTTATTCAGACAAAGGAGGAGCTGACCAAACATTATGTGCCAAACCGTGGTGGAATCTTTGTTGATATTGTTTGTTGAATGATGAGTAACAGAATGATGAGATGCAGTTTGCCTGGGGAATGAAAGTGAGTCACATTTCCCTTCGTGGGTTATGTGTTTAAGCCAAAGGAATCCCATAGTGGGTAGCTTTCTGGAGCTCAGATTGTCTACAAACACCCAGCTTCTTGTCTTGTCGATACCCACATATAATATGAAATGACTGGGACATCAGATGCAATGCATGGGAGCCAGGAGGTTGTTGCTATGCTGTTACTGGACATTCTTTTCTGTTTCCTCTCCTTTATCCTCACTAAAGCTAAGTGCATGTGGTATCAGATGAAGCCATTGTTTTTATGAATCATATAGTCCAACTGAATCTAATACCACTTATGTTAATATGGTGGAATTGATTGGTGTGGTGATTAATCTATGGAAAAATAAACCAAATAATTACAAAATATCAAGACATATTATAGCAAGACAACCAGAAATCAAAAACATCATATTAAAACCATATGATGTTTAAAAACATCACATTAAAACCATAATAGGCACCTCTCACCAACATCAGAGAGGTGTTTCCGGATAGGCCCCTGAGTCAGTGGTCAAGGGCTGTCCCCAACCTTGATCCTTGTCTTCTCATATAAATGAATTTATATGAGAGACCTTGACTGCATTGTGAAAAGACAATTTATTACAGCATGTACCTTTATTGAAAAAGCAAAGCAAGCAAGCAAACCTATACATCTGGCTTATGAAGCACAGACGGTCCCTCAGCTAATCTGAAGAGCAAGTTGGGTGGGGATCCAAGGCATTATATACTCTCCTGTCTATAGGTCTCAAAATTCCTCTGTTGACTATTTGGTACAGATTAATTCTGAAGATCATTTTTTTTTAACTGTGTTGTGGCCTTCCCAGAATTCATGAGAAGCACCTGACAACTTTATCTTGCTAAGCCTTGAGACTGCTGGCTTCTCTGCTTAGGGGAATAAAACTGTCATTTTTTTTTCTTTCCCTTTTTCTCCTCACTTTCTTCATTCTTTCATTGTTGAGGTTTTTAACCACTTGCTCTGTGTCCTTGGCTAAGGAAGATAATGGTTAGTTACAAGCTGGCTGTAAATTGCCCATACTGTTTAGCCTTGTTCTAACTTTCATGTCTCAGTTTCCCTATTCCTCCTGCCCTGGAGTCCTATAACAAAACTACCCAGAAAAAAAAAGTCAAATTTACTGTCAAAGAAGCTGTGACAAAACTGACAGATGAATGTTCCAGAATATCCATAGTTACTTCAAGTGAACATAGATCATTTACCCAAAGGATTATTTTTGCTAGACCATAAAACAAGTATCCACAAATTTCACAATGTTAACATTATACACAGTATGATACATAAACAAATTGACCCCAGACTGATTCATAAACAAGTCTCAACAAGTAGAAAGCATTGAAGTCATGTATAATAATTTCATAAGGGCTAATACTTTAGTCATTTAGATAAACTGATATAAGGGAATATTTGGTCATGGTGGAAATATATTTAAACTAGGTTGCAATGATGATTGTATACTGTGTAAATTAACTAAAATATATTCAGTTAAAACTAGGCCAATTGTATGCTTGTATAAATATGTTATTTTAGTCATTTTAAAATATTTAAGAAAAATAAAATAGATTATGAGGACATTTTAAGTTCCCTAGATATGGTATAGAAATTATCAATTCCCCAAACAAGCTTTTCATGCTGAGCTAATTAATTATTGAAACATATTTCGCTAAAATTTAGTTTTTAAAATATATCTGTCTAATGTGGAGCAAATACTTTATTAATAAATAAATTGTAACATGGCATTTAGAAATACAGAAGACTCATAAACAAGTTGAGGTTTCCCAGGGATAATAGTATGCTTAATAGTTTCACACGTTGTAATATAATGGATATCAATCACTTAAATTGAAAAAGTAGCATCATTTGAATAGATATTTAATTCACTTGATTAAGATTAGAAATAATTACTGTCTTTTAAACTATTTTACCATGGATTTTTTTCTGTCAAATTTAATAGTACAGTAAGTGATAAAATTAATAAGATCACTTTTAAGTATAAGCTTTTATTCTGAATGATGCAACATGAAAATGACTCCAAAAGAGTGTTCTGCTTTGGGGAAGAAAGGTATAGTTTTAGCAAGAGGTTGTCAGCAAAATTTCAACTAGTTTTCAGAAGAGGCAATAAAAAAAACAGTCATAGAAGATAAAAGATTTATTCTTGTAGTTTAGCAGTCTTTGATTACTTGGATAATAATATGGATTTAGCAAAAAAAGGTAAGGAGAAACGGCAGGGTTAAGGTTATTTGAGAGCAAGTGTGACAGTTTTTCAATTCTATAGCCATTGTTGACAGAGAAAAAAATTATAATAAATTCCAGCTACACTTCCACCACTTCAGCAATTATCAACAAATTGACAATCAGGTTTTTTCTTTGCTTGTTTATTTTGTTTTTATTTTTTTCATTTCTATTCATTCACACATTCACTCATTTATTTTAGTTAGATAGCATGTCATCTATTCAATTACTCATTTAATTTAGTTGCTTTATTTACTTAGCTAGCCTATTTTTGTTGGAGAATTTTAAAGAAAATATCAGCAACAAAATTATAAAAATATCAGTTATTGGCTATGACTAATCTTCTGAAAGGTAAGAAGTTTTAACATTCACATTATGCCATTAACATTCAAAATTACTAAAATAATTATTTAATATCACCTATACCCATTTCATATGACAGTTCTTATCATATTAAAAACTGCATGTCTGTGTCAATTAGGACACTAAAAAAGGCCTACATATTAAAATTGGATGATATATATCTTCAGTCATATTCATTTTAACTGATCAAAATAATCACTCATCTTTCCTTTTCTGAAGCCATTAATTTGTTGAAGAATCCAGTCATTAATATTGTAAAAGTTCCCATTTTATTAATAATAGGTTATTTAAACAGTAAAACATTTTGCTGAAAGATGTAAACATTCATTATGCAACTTATTTTTAATGGTGTGTCACAGACCCTTAAAAACTAGTGTGATAATAAAGGAGTTTATTGCATTTTACTAGAGAATGTTTTGTAAAATTTTAATTATGCAGTAATGGCCTCTGGGACACGTCAAGGGACAGGAGGAAGCTCTCCTGTAAATCTAAGCTCCAGACAGTCAACTCTTTGCAACTATTGTCATTACCCAAACAAATAAGAATATTGTAACACAGCCAAAGTTATAAAACATGTAAGAATTAATAAGACAGACATATTGCTACCATTCATAAAGGATTGTTACTATTATTTTACAAATTAATATTCAATGTAAAATCAAATAGATAAAAGCAGGGTAATCAGAATCTACACTAATAAAAGAGAAACATGGTAATTAGCGTACAACCGCTACCCTTTTCATTGGCTAATCAGTGAGTATATGCAAATTAACTGTCAGCCAAGATGGCGGCCGGGCAGCCAGGCAGCTGGAAGCGAACATGAGGCTTGCTTGCT
>NW_005370116.1:3099648-3102628 GCF_000412655.1 Myotis brandtii
GGCCCTGCTCTGTGAGTGACAGGGGGCGGCGCCCCAACCCCCTGATCGGCCCTGCTCTGTGCGTGACAGGGGGTGGCGCCGCAACCTCCCCATCGACCCTGCCTTGAGTGTGACAGGGGGCGGTGCCCCAACCCCCCAATCGGCCCTACCCTGAGCGTGACTGAGGGTGGCATCACAACCTCCCAATCTGCCTTGCTCTGTGCATGACAGGGGGCGGCGCCCCAACTCCCTAATCAGCCCTGCTCTGAGCCCGACCAGGGGCTGCACCTAGGGATTGGGCCTGCCCTCTGCCACCCAGGAGCAGGCCTAAGCCAGCAGGTCGTTATCTCCCAAGAGGTCCCAGACTGCAAGAGGGCACAGGCCGGGCTGGGAGACCCCCTTCCCCCCGCCCCCCGAGTGCACAAATTTTTGTGCACCGGGCCTCTAGTATTTTATATAACAGTGAAGCCAAAATTAAGAAAATCTACAGAATTGTAATGATGGTAATGTAAAATGTCAGCTTCAAGCTAAATGTTTATTATATCAGTTAAGGGTCCTCTAAGTCTTCTGAAAATATTAAACTTTTCCTAATATGGAAAATAGGAATATTATAATAGAGAGCATAGTACCTAACTATTTCATGGGGTTTAAGTAGGATGAACATATAATTTATTGTCTAAACCTGGGCATAAGTAAAGTTCTATTTTATGCAATTCAGATAAGATGACCATATGATTTGTTACCCATGGTCAACAAGAAATTGATTCCCTTAGATTTAATAAATATTTATAAATTATATTCTTAACTTAATTTCACAGGTTTTTTAATTAAGGTAAAGCTTTGCATTACATAAATTAACCTTTTTAACATAAACAATTCAGTGGCATTTGATACATTCAAAATGGTGTATATCTATCATCTCCACCTCATTTTAAAACGTTGTTATCACCCCAAAAGGAATCCCTGCTCCCATTAAGCACTAGCTCCCCATTCCTCCTTCCTCTAGTCCTTAGTAACCATTATTTGAATGTGTAGAAATAGTAACTATTCTTATATAAATTCTTTATTAACATAAGACATATTTGAAAGCCTATTATACATTTAAATTAATTATGTACTAAAAATAAAAAAATATGAATTTTTCAAGCTATGTAAAAGATGTCACATAGTGTTACACATTGTGATGCTTAGCAAGGTGAGAAAATGCCAATGATTTTGTTTCAGTTTTATAATAATGTACCATTAAGTGACAAATAATGCATGCAACCATGCACATTAATGTATTTTTTTCTTAAATTATTAATGGAAGTATATCTGTGTGTATACATATAGAAATGATACATTAATTATAAATATGCTTATATCTACCAATTGTTTTTATTATTTTTTAAAGTACTTATTTTCTTATTAGATCTTCACAGCAATCATATTTGGTAGTTGTGACACTTTAATTTTTGATATCAGAAATTTTCTTTCTGGGGCACATACAAGGATACATTTAGGAGGTAGTGAAAGAGTGACTGAATTTGAGATTTCCCACCTTACATTTTGTGATTTTTGCACTACAGTACTTTGTGTGTTTGTAGGCACATGTGTTGTATTCACTTGTGTGTGTTTTCAAAGCAGTTTAAGCTGGAAAGTTTCATTTCATATGCATATTGACGCATATGAAATAAGTAAATGACTACAACAAATGCATCAGAAAATATTGTGGAATTTCTAAAAATCTTTGCAAACAGTTGACCCTTAGTAGCTATGAAATTATTAGAATTCAATTTCTGAACATATAATCCAGCAAAAAAAAAAATGTTCTTAGAGAAATGAACACAGAATAGTCAAAGTCCAAAACCAGGGGACCAATAAATGTGGAAGGGCACTGAAGAGGAATGGCCCAGAGAACGGAAAACAAGCCTAGGAAGCCCTAGCTGGTTTGGCTCAGTAGACAGAGAATCAGTCCTCCAACTAAAGGGCCACAGGTTCCATTCCAGTCAAGGGCATGTACCTCGGTTACAGGCTCAATCCCCTGGAGCACATGTGGGAGGCAACCAACAGATGTCTCTCTCACATCACTGTTTCTCTCTTCTGTCTTTCCCCCTTCTACTCTCTCTAAAAATCAATGCAAAGAATATTCTTGGGTGAAAATTCACAACAACAACAAATTGAAAACAAGCCTAGGAATCAATAGAGTCATCTATACTTGTGATTGCAAACCCTCTCTCACTCAGATTTCATATTAATTCCACCAAAGTTGCAATTCTAACGATCACAAATGTTTGCCACGTTGCTAAATCTAATAATTAACTTTTAGTTGTCATGTCCTTATCTTGATTTAAGTATTAGCAATATTTTAAAAAGGCCATCTTTTACAGTGGCTTACCATTTTCTTGTTTTAACTTTCTAGGTGCCTCACTTTACTGCTTTCTTTGTACCTCAGAGCAGCATACAGTCCTATTTTTCGCTGGATCCTTCTCACCTCTTTGACAACCTAATACTGAACAACTTGAAGTTTAAGGCCTTGGCTTCTGTTCTTATCTATTTAAACTGACTTTTTTGGTGATCTCATCCAATCTCATAGCTTAATATTCAGCCAATAAATGTATACTTCCAGCTCAGAATTCTTGCCTGAACTTCAGATTTCACAGGCTCGAACATGTACCCAAAATCTCTACTTAGCATTCTAATAAGCATCTCACATGTAGCACTCCAATGATAAATTACTGTGTTTGTGTCATGTTCCTCTCATAGATATCTCCTTATTGATAATTTTGAAATTTAATTTTCAGAAAAAAAATATTGGTTATTCTCTAATTCACTTTTTACTTCGCATCATACCTTCATGCTCACAATTACTAGTACTGATTCTTCCTTCAGAATATTTTCACTATAGATATTCTTGTCCAAGTCAACATTATTTCTCACTTGGGTTGTTGCAATACTCTCCTAATGGGTCTTGCTTTGGTTGTATTTTCTAAAAGTATATATTATGTTGTATAAAATTTAT
>NW_005370116.1:3103124-3105747 GCF_000412655.1 Myotis brandtii
AGCTAGAGGGTCTTTTTAGAAAATTTATGCTATATGATGACTTATTTGTTTAATTATTTTTATGACTTTCCAAAACTCTATAAGTTTATCTTTCTGGTCTAATTTTTTAATACTCTCTTACCTTATCCACTTAGTTCCAGGAACCACCATGAACTGTTTTTCTTTTACTGGAGCAAGCATACTCTGTATAGTGTGTTGTACTTAGTGATTCCTTATTCAGAAATATACTTTCTTAGGCATCTGCATGCTTAATGCCTCAGTTTTATCAGACTTCTATCAGTTTTAATGTTCTCTGTGAGGCCTTCCCCAGCTACACCATTTAAAAGTGCATTCTGTTTCTTAACTAGCAACATTATTTATTACCCTTTTTAGAAACATTTTTCTTCATAGTAATTGCCACCATATAAGATGTTCTAAATTTTACTCACTTGTCTATTGTCTGTCTCTCTCTATCAGAATATGATCATGAAAACAAGGATAAGTCTTTAATATTCAGTGTGTAAAACCTGGAACCTGTAAATTTTTATGACTTGTACAATGCATCTATATATCTTAATTAAGTAATGAATGAATTAAGTCTGTGAATGATGAGTGAAGAAAGAAATAAATAAAACATCATAAAAACCATCTGCTTCCTTCATAATCTTGTCTAGAATTGATCCAGTGTTTAATGACAATTCTTTTGAATTCATTGCATAAAAATATAACTAAAATGTAGTAATTTTTTACATAAAAGTGTTTCATAATAAATCATAAAGGTATTTTAAACAATGAAAAAACCAGTAACCATAATTAAGCTCATTGCTGAAAAAAATGTAAAAGTATTTTGGACAATTCATTTATTTATTTTTAAATATATTTTTATTGATTTTTTACAGAAAGGAAGGAAGAGGGATAGAGAGAAACATTGATAAGAGAGAAACACCATCAGCCTCCTGCACGCCCCCTACTGGGGATCCAGCCTGCAACCAAGCAAACGAGGTACAAGCCCTTGACCAGAATCAAACCCAGGAGCCTTCAGTCCATGGGCAGATGCTCTATCTACTGAGCCAAATCAGTTAGGGCCATTTTATGTTTAAATATATAAATATAAATATATATCATATTGTCCTGTTATTACTTTTGATGTCAAAGAGCAATAAAACTTCCTTTATATCAAAATCAAGGCAATGATAATCATAAATATAAAAGTTTGGAAGTTAGACTAAATACATGATGTGTCATTTTCTCCCCTCCTGTTATCTGTTCACACAAAGACTTAAAAATATATAAAGTGTGAGAGTGCAATTTTGATGGAATTATTAACATTTATAATATTAACGTGAATAGCTTTTAAAAATTGGCTTATAATTAGATTTTAATATTTGTCAATTCTGCCTTTACATAGTAAGTGGTTAAAAAACCCTTTGGTCTTTTATTTCCTGGAAGTATATGTGTATGATGCATTTATTATTTAAAAGGTGGATAGAATTCCCCAGTAAAATAATGTGTCTCAAGGATTATTTGTGAGAAAAGTTTTAAATACAAATTTCTTTGTTATTATAAAAAATGCTGTTTACATTTTTTTTTTCTGTTTGGTAAGGCAAATTATTTGAGAATTGTTTCTATTTAAACTAAGTTGTAATTATTTTTCATGTAATATTCATATTGTTAGGAACTGTAGTATTGTTCACTTCTCCTTTTCCTATGTTTTCTAAATCAGTATTATTTGGGGCTGATTTATCAATTTTATCAGTATTTTTTAGGAACAAACTTTTAGCTTTGTTAACATTCTTAAATATGTGTCCTTATTCTATACTAGAGGCCTGGTGTACGAAATTTGTGCACAGCATGGGGCGTGTCCCTCAGTCTGGCCGGCACCCTCTCCAATCTGGGACCCCGCAGGGGACATCTCTCTCACAATCCAGGACTGCTGGCTCCTAACTGCTGGCCTGCCTGCCTGATTGGCCCCTAACCACTTCTGCCCCTAAACGCTCCCCTGCTGGACTAATTGACACCTAACTGCTCCTCTGACAGCCTGATCGGCCCCAACTGCCCTCCCCTGCCGGTCGGATTGGCCTCCTCCTTATGAGATGGCGGAGACACCGGGACTGGCCTCCTCCTTGCCGCACAGAGCCACGGGACACCCAAGCCTCACCAAGAGGAGCGACTGCTGGGCCTCGCCTCCGCTGTGCATGTGGCCATCCTGTGGTTTCCATCTGTGTGGTGACCATATTGTGATGATGTCATGCGAGGGCTTGAGGACCACCTAGGCTTTTATTAGTATAGATAATTTCTTTTTTCTCTTATCATTTTCTTCATTTTTCTTTCTGTGGCTTTAATATGTCCCCCTTTTTCTTATTTTTAATTTGCAAGCTTAAACAAATGATTTTTACTGTTCTAATGTTTAATATAGACATTTAAATTTACAAATTTCCATCATTATCTTTATCCCATAAGTATTTATAGCTTATTATTTTATTAATACTACTAGAGGCCCGGTGCACAAAAATTTCTGCACTTGGGAGGGGAGGGGGGTCCCCCAGCCCGGCCTGTGCCCTCTCGCAGTCTGGGACCCCTCGGGAGATAACGACCTGCTGGCTTAGGCCTGCTCCCGGGTGGCAGAGGGCACGCCCAATCCCTA
>NW_005370116.1:3106977-3109037 GCF_000412655.1 Myotis brandtii
CTCTGAGGCCTTGCTGCTGAAAACATCGATACAATGTTGCGGTCCGAGCCTGGCTGAATGGAAGCCGGTTTCTGGGGTTTTGTTTAGCTTCTTATTTGCAACATAGTATATAGTTGCTTAGAGTTGCGACTGAGAGGCTGGCAAGTTAGGAGGTGAACGTTGGAGTCTGCAGCAAGCAAGCCTCCCTGCTTGCTTCAGTGCCTGGCTGCCGGCCGCCATCTTGGCTGACAGTTAATTTGCATATACTCACTGATTAGCCAATGAAAAGGGTAGCGGTCTTACGCCAATTACCATGTTTCTCTTTTATTAGTGTAGAAGCTTGAAACATTTTACAACTTCTTATTCTTTCAGTTAAGGATTGTTTAGAAATGTTTAACTTGATTTCCAAATATTTGGTAATGTTTCACGTATATACTTCTTATTGATTTTTAATAAATATCATTGTATTAGGAGAACACATTTGGTATATTTTTAACCCTCTGAAATTTATCAAGTGTGTTTTATGGCCCAGAATTTGTGTGTTAGCTGGTTAAATATTCTCTTTGTACTTGAGATAATGTGTGCTCTTGAGTTTTTGGTTTGTTTAATAGATATAAAGTATTGAATTTAATTGATAGTTTTTTTCAATTTAACAAATTCTATAATTCCTGTTTGTATTTTTATCAGCAACCAAGAGATGAGTGTTCAGATATTGGCAGGGTATATATAGGTTTTCACTGTGCTAGTATTTCAGTGTTTATGTATGTTTTAAAAAAATTTTTAATATTGTAATAAAATACTTAAGTAAAAAGAAAGACTTGCTAAAATATTTAATTTTATTAATATATGAGTTAATCAAGCTCTACCCTTTTTTTAAAAAATAGCAAAACTATTTAAAAATAAAATAAAAAAATAAATACCAGTATATAGAAAATTAAGACAAAGCTAAAAACACAAAGCAATGTGAAGGTGGTGGTGTCTGGGATATCTTCAGCTCACTAGTGGGAGTCCTCCCACAGATGATTTGGGGATAACTTCGGAGTTACTTTCACAGAATATCTATAACTAGAGGCCCGGTGCACGAAATTTGTGTATGGGTGTAGTCCCTATTCCTGGCCAGCGATTGAAGTGCAAGCGTCTGGTATGGAAGGGCAGGTCCCAGCTGACCTCAGGACCCTGGGCAGCACTTGGGCCCCTGGGACCCTGCATGCCCCCTTCCACCTGAGTCATGGCACCCGAGTCCCCATGTGGAGATGCAGTGAATGTGGCCAGACACCATGAACCAGGGCACAGAGTGGGCCTCTGGGCCACCCAGCAGCGCTGCATGGAAGTCGGGTGGGCAGCACGCTCTCTCCCGTCCTGCCTCGTAAACTGGGTCCTATGCAAACCGAAGGGGAGCCTGACTGGCCCGTACAGTCCTAGCGGCTGCAGCCCAGTTCACCCAGAAGACCCCGCCTGGGTGTGGTGCAGGCTCCTCACAGGCATGTGGCACCTTATCTTGTGGGGCTTCCCTGGCACGTGAACCTTGGCGACCCAGGTGAGGGTAGTAGGGAGAGTGAGAGCGAGCTCAACAGACACCTGCATTCTCACCACACCTCCATCCTCATCACTCCTGCCCCCAGGCAGCGTGTCGCTGATGCCTGCCATGTTCTGCGTTGCCCCCTGGTAGTCAGCACACATCATAGCAAGCAGTCAAACTCCTGGTTGAATGACTGCCTGAGGGGACGATTTACATATTAGGCTTTTATTATATAGGATAGTATTATACAGTAAAAATACTCTAATGATGAAAATGTGTTATGTGCTTCCAAATATTGTAGCCATAATCTACACACACTTATGTAATGTGGCTAGTACAACTCAGGAACTAAATTATTCTATTTAAAACTACTGCATAGCCCTGATGGCTCATTTGCTGAGCATCAACCTATGAATCAGGAGGTCACAGTTCGATTCCAGGTCAGAGCATGTGCTCAGGTTGCGGCTCTATCCCCAGTGTGGGACATGCAGAAGGCAGCCAATCAATGATTACCTCTCATCATTGATGTTTCTATCTCTCTCTCCCTCTCCCTTCCTCTCTG
>NW_005370116.1:3109173-3114118 GCF_000412655.1 Myotis brandtii
TATAAATAAAATAAAAAATAAAACCACTGCACAAAATAGTATAGGCAATTTGAGTATTTTATTGGCTAGCTCTTTATTTGCATTTAAGAAATAAACAGGTGACAGAATGGTGTTGCTCAGTGGTTGAGTGTCAACCCGTGAACCTGAAGGTCACGGTTTGATTCCTAGTCAGGACACATGCCTGGGTTGTGGGTTTGATATCCAGTAGAAAGCATGCAGGAAGCAGCTGATCGATGATACTCTCTCATCAATGTTTCTATCTCTCTCCCTCTCCCTTCCTCTCTCTGAAATCAATAAAAAAATATTACTAAGAAATAAATGGGTGATCACAGACATACAATTCAAATCACTATTATTTTTGAATTTTAGTTATTCCACATGGAATAGCTGGAATAAAAATGTATATATTGTTTTTCTTCAATACACTTTATCATGACTATCATAACAATGAGAAACATTGTTTTTCTAAATTTATGAAATTCTCAAATAGACTTAAATATGATGTGATTATAACCTTAAAATCAAACTTATGTACTTGGTTTATATAATTTAATATGTGATTTACAAAGGGAAGTGTGTGTATTGCTGAATTTTGAACTTCCATTACTAATACACCACCTTGAACATGATTAATTGGAATATTCAATTTTCATTAATATGGTCAGAGTTTGGAAGTAAACAGGTATGCTGTTTTAATAAATTTTTATCTAAAATAGTAATAAAGTAATAAAGAAATACTTTTATCCTATATAACAAAACCCTAATATGCAAATAGACCAAATGGTGGAATGACCTGTCGCTATGGTGTGTACTGATCACCAGGAGGCAGATGCTCAATGCAGGAGCTGCCCCCTGTGGTCAGTGTGCTCCCACAGAAGGAGTGCCGCTCAGCCAGAAGCTGGGCTCATGGCTGGCGAGCGCAGTGGTGGTGGCAGGACTGAGAGAGGGATGTCTGACTCCTGGCCTAGGCCTGATCCCCAGGGGCAGTCAGACATCCCCCGAGGGGTCCCGGACTGTGACGGTGCAGACTGGCTGAGGGATCCTCCCCCTATGCACAAAGTTTGTGCACCGGGCCTCTAGTATATATAATATATTGCAATGCAAATTGAGATTAAAAAAGGTGAAATCATAGAACCATTAGCCTATTTCTCCTAAACTTTTGAGTGACATAAGTGATTATACTTAAAACATTTTCTTAACTAAAATTGGGTGGAGTGTAACAGTATTTTAAAATAGTAAGTTAATGTATTATTTCTGAGGAAATTTTTAAGATTACACTTTGTTTAATCTCTTAACACATTAATATTTTAAAGTGCTTTTCTTTCTTTGATGAGAGATTATTTAATAATATAGATAGGGACTGACTTTGTTAATTATTAATTATACACAACAACGAATATTTAGAAGTTAATGAAGTATAAACTTGAGGGCCTTTACTGCATGAGCCACTTCTAGGCTCTGTACACAATTTTGTATTTGAAATTTTACATTGCTTATTTAAAGAGGGTATAGAGAAATTAATAATAATCTCCATGTCCAGACAATTTAGTACATAGATAACTGATTAATATAACACCTTTTCTAAGACTCAAGAAGAGATATCTGAAAGTAATAATCTCCATGTACAATTTAGTACATAAATAACTGATTAATTTAACACCTTTTCTAAGACTCAAGAAGAGATATCTGAAATATCAATTATCAGTTCTCATAATCAGGTTTAATGATATGCAATTCAGGAGTTTTATTTAAAGCCACAGTTCACATTACTTTTGTTTAATTATATAGGTTGCCTCTAAGAGTCTATATAAAAGTGAGTTTATTATCTCCTTCCTCATACTTTTTTTTAATTTTATTTTTTTTATGACCCTGTTGTTGTTTTTCTTCTGGTTACAATTTCAGGCTAATACCAAAAACACCCTGACACTTGTTGGAAAGAACACTGTCAAGGTGAAAATAATTTTGTCATTTCTCCTTAGAAGGTGGTCGATAACTTTGAAGAAGTGTACTTTTGTAGTTCTATAGAAAAAAGAAATTTCTGACATATACCACTAAACACTATAAAGATATCTTCTAAAAATGAAACATTATCATCACCAAATTTGTATTTAAAAATTAAAATGTTAAATGTTCCAGTGATTTTGCAAGTAATGCATTCTTTTGGTAACAAAAATTCTATGGCTTTATATTTTTGCATGTCTTTTCATCTGTTTTCATTTACACATTTATAAACATATGTGAACATATACACTTATTTTATATAGAGAATTAAATCCACAGTCTATTTTTATATTGTGTGTAATGTGTTGGTGTTTTATTTTTTAAGTGTACTAGTTCGATGAGTATACTAGTAAGGAGAAAAAAAGACATACAGATCCTGCTGAAGATTCTTTTATAGAGTTAGGAATAAAATTTATATGTTTTTTATTAAAAAAATAATGTTGCTATTATTGCAGTGCCCCCCTTTCTTCTCCCCTTTGCCCACCTTCACCCACCACCCTCTCCCCCTCCCTTGGCCTTCACCAAACTATTGTCCATGTCCATGGGGTATGCATATATGTTCTTTAGCTAATCCCCTTACCTTCTTTATCCAATAACCCCTATCCCCTCTCTTTGGGCACTGGCCAGTCTGTTCCATGTGTCCATCCTTCTGGTTCTGTTTTTTTTGTCACTAATATGTGGAATCTATTGAACAAAATTTATATGAGTTTAAAAATGTTTCCACAGTGTATCTGTTAAATTCAAATGAATTAAGCTAAATGAGAGAAGCTCTTCTTATTTGTTAATGTATTCAGGCAAAAAGAGCTCACTCTTATGTATTTTCAATTGAAGAAGGTAGATGCACACTGTTCATTATGACTTTCATCTCAAAAGCATTTTGGTCTAGTATTTCTGAAGCCAAGGAGATATTGTACATTTCGCACCTTTCAAGTATTGTACTGAGGAAAGCAGGTCACTCACAACAGCATTTTTAATTTGACAGGGGATTACAAAAACATTTGGTGCTCTTTAAATGTTGTCACAGCCATCTATTACATTAAGAACAAGCTGATTTTAATATTAGTCAAATTAAAAAGCATTGTATCATGCTAACCTTGGGCATTCATTTACATAATTGGCTCCCTGCTTGGTGCATATTATGTGACACCCTAATTTGATTACTGCTCATTTTTTCTGAAACTCTGCAGCAGCATCTAACATAACCTGCATATTAATATTTCATTTCCATCAGGCCTTATTTCATGTAGTCAAGTTGCAACAAATGCTACCTTTTCATTAGCAAGCTTGTTACAAGTCACTTGATCCAGCGCTTTTAAGAAGACAACATTTAATTCACTGTTCTGTAAGTAGAACAATAACACTATACTCTAAACATTGAATTAAATAGGTGAAGGATCTGGGTGGGGTTGGCCTTTAGTAAATCTCTGAAACTTGGATAAGAAAAATGTAATGTGTATTGGCCTCTATATTAGTTAACTTTGTGTAACAAAAAAAAAATAATAATAAAATAAGATCTTAGCAACTTATGACAAACACTGAATTCCCTTCACTCTACAAGTTATCTGTGGTTCTACTGGACTAGGTGCCATGCTACAGGTCTGGTCTGGATCTAGTCTACCTGTCTCTCATTCAAGAATGTAAATGAGTATTTGTGGATGTTCTCCTTATGGTGAAGGGCAGTCATGTGAGAACTTCTCAAGTGAATTTACAGTCTCTACTAAAAAATTAATTGTCATCGCCACTTACATTCATGAACATCAATGGTTCAACAAAAAGAACACTTTTATTGGTAGTGGAAGATATAGTAAGTACTTAGTGAAAAATTATACAACCTATCCTAGTCCTTCATGGAAAGGGTCCAATTCACTAGGCAATTCATTATATGCAGACTCCCTTGGTTCTCATAGCAACCCTGATAGGCAAATTATTTTATTTTTTATTTTTTGCAGATTATGAAAATATAGCACACCAAAGTTAAGAGTGCACAGTTATGACACTGAGCTACTTACTGAGTCAGGAATAGAATGAAGAGCTAATTAATCTAAAAGCCTTTTAGGAATGTATCCCTGAAAGGCTTTCTCTCATCTACTCCACTCATTACATCTTCATGTCTCACTTCATAATCTTGACTTTTAAAGATTGTGAAACTCTGCTACAGTTTAAAAGAATTCTTCTTTTCTTCCTCTTCTTTCTTCTTTTCTTTTCTTTCTCTCTCTCTCTCTCTCTCTCTGTCTTGACTTTTAAAGATTTTGAAACTCTGCTACAGTCTAAAAGAATTCTTCTTTTCTTCCTCTTCTTTCTTCCTCTTCTTTCTTCTTTTCTTTCTTCCTCTTTCTTCTTTTCTTTTCTTTCTTCCTCTTCTTTCTTCTTTTCTTTTCTTTCTTTCTTCTTTTCTCTTCTTTTCTTTTTTCTTTCTTTTCTTTTCTTTCTTTCTTTCTTTCTTTCTTTCTTTCTTTCTTTCTTTCTTTCTTTCTTTCTTTCTTTTCTTTCTTTCTTTCTTTCTTTCTTTCTTTCTTTCTTTCTTTCTTTCTTTCTTTCTTTCTTTTCTTTCTTTCTTTCTTTCTTTCTTTCTTTCTTTCTTTCTTTCTTTCTTTCTTTCTTTCTTTTCTTTCTTTCTTTCTTTCTTTCTTTCTTTCTTTCTTTCTTTCTTTCTTTCTTTCTTTCTTTTCTTTCTTTCTTTCTTTCTTTCTTTCTTTCTTTCTTTCTTTCTTTCTTTCTTTCTTTCTTTTCTTTCTTTCTTTCTTTCTTTCTTTCTTTCTTTCTTTCTTTCTTTCTTTCTTTCTTTCTTTTCTTTCTTTCTTTCTTTCTTTCTTTCTTTCTTTCTTTCTTTCTTTCTTTCTTTCTTTCTTTTCTTTCTTTCTTTCTTTCTCCTCTTTCTTCTTTTCTTTTTTTCTTCCCATGTGTTCTTTTCTTTTGTTCCTACAACCTAACTCACATTTTTCAC
>NW_005370116.1:3114193-3116456 GCF_000412655.1 Myotis brandtii
TCAGTTTTATATATATGTACTAGAGGCCCGGTGCACGAAATTTGTGCACTGGGTGGGGGGGGTGTCCCTCAGCCAAGCCTGTACCCTCTCCAATCCAGGACTCCTAAACCGGGTTGTCTGCCGGTTTAGGCCCAATCCCCCTCTCACAATCCAGGACTGCTGGCTCTTAACCACTCACCTACCTTCCTGCCTGATTGCCCCGAACTACCTCTGCCTGCTGGCCTGATCACCCCTTAACCACTCCCCTGCCAGCCTGATTGATGCCTAACTGCTCCCCTGCTGGACCAATCTCACCCCCAACTGCTCTCCCCTGCTGGCCTGATTGCCCCCAACTGCCCACCCCTGCCAGTTTGATTGCCTCGAACTGCACTCCACTGCTGGCCTGTTCACCCCCAACTGCCTTCCCCTGCCAGCCATCTTGTGATGATGTGGGGGCAGCCATCTTGTGATGACACGAGGGCGAGACACCACCTAGGCTTTTATTAGTACACATTGAATTCTCACTGTCCAGCCAAACCCAATGTTTAAAATCCTTGCTTACAGTGCCAAATTATTTTCTGCAGAAAATTAAAAAAATAGGCCTTTTCATATATTATCTCCACAAAAATAGTTTCCCTTTTCATTTTCACTGGTATGTCTCCCCAGTAATCTGTGATGGATGGATAATGAAGCAGTACTAAATAATTATGAACAAGTTTATTTTGAAATATCTGTAAGTATAGTTCTGACTTATCTGGATGAAAGGACTTGTTTTTAATGGATTCCTGCACTTATGAATAGAAATATTTAATTTATTATTTTTTTGTGTTTTAGATGACTTATCACAAAGTGCAAGTGTTTTAACTATGATAAGTATTGTGATGTGTATAACATAGGCTGATTCTGGAAGCAAAAAGTTATAAAACGACTAGAGGCCCAGTGCACGAATTCGTTCATGGGTGGGGTCCTTCTGGGTGGCCTGCAGAGATCAGCCGAAACCCACAGTCCAACACCACCTGTAGCTCCTACCTGCTGCTCCTGCTCATCCCAGCCCCACTGTGCCTGCCTTGGCCTCATGCCCAATCAGTCCCTATTGGGAGAGGCCCGTGCTGCTGCAGCAGTGCTTGCCAGCCATGAGCCCTGCATCTGGCACCCTCCAAGGGGAATGGCCTATGGGATCAAGCTGAAACTGGCTCTCCAACATCCCCTGAGTGGTCCCAGATTGCGAGAGGGTGCAGGCTGGGCTGAGGGACCCCACTGGTGCATGATCTGGCCAAGGAGGGACCGTGGGAGGGCTCCAGGGTGTGTCTGGCCCGTCTCGCTCAGTCCCAATCAACCGGACCCCAGCAGCAAGCTAACCTACCAGTTGGAGCATCTGCCCCCTGGTGGTCAATGTACATCATAATGACTGGTCAACCAATTGACTGTCTTCCCCCTGTTGATCAGTGCACGTCATAGCAAGTGGTTGAGCAGCCTTAGCATATCATTAGCATATTATGCTTTGATTGGTTGTTCGGTTGTTCTGCCATTTAGTCTATTTGCATATTACTCTTTTATTATATAGGATAGTCTCAGAATTGTGGGGAATGGTAGAGAACTAGGTTTGAGCCTAAGCTTCCACAACTGATCTAAAAAAACAATAACATCGATCTGGTTTGAGAAGAAAACAGTTGCTGCCACCAAGGAACCCTAGATAATGCTCTTTGGTATATTGGTGCTGGGGAGGCAGAGTTTCTGGTTCCTCTGGGTAGTAGAGACCAAGCAGTACTCATAAAGTTGGAAGTACAACAATGTGATGGTCAAATGAATGACAAAAATGTGTTACATTTGAGTAGGTAAATTTAGTCATCATTGATTGATAATTCTTAAAGGAAATTATTATTTTGATCAGTTAAAAGGCTTAAAAGCAAGTTCATCCTTTGTTTTAGCCCAAATACTTTTTTGCAGTGACTATGGCTATTACCTATTAATGTGGTTTCTTGTCATTCAAGCTCTTTAGATATATCACTATAAATAACACATAAATATTTTTGTACTGGCTGCAATTAAACCTGTTTCATGTTAACTGTCTTAAGGGAGTTTGCCACACATGTACAGAAAAATCTTTTGTAGTCTTATAAAGATACTAGAGGCCTGGAGCACAAAAATTCATGCACTCGGCGGGGGGTCCCTCAGCCTGGCTTGTACCCTCTTGCAGTCTGGGACCCCTCAGGGGATTTCCACCTGCCAGCTTAGGCCTGCTCCCAGGGGGATCGGGCCTAAGCTGGCAGTCAGACATCCCTCT
>NW_005370116.1:3122546-3123963 GCF_000412655.1 Myotis brandtii
TCCTACCTGCTGCTCCTGCTCATCCCAGCCCCACTGTGCCTGCCTTGGCCTCATGCCCAATCAGTCCCTATTGGGAGAGGCCCGTGCTGCTGCAGCAGCAGTGCTTGCCAACCATGAGCCCTTCATCTGCACCCTCCCAAGGGGAATGGCCTATGGGATCAGGCTGAAACCGGCTCTCCAACATCCCCCGAGTGGTCCCAGATTGCAGAGGGTGCAGGCTGGGCTGAGGGACCCCACTGGTGCATGATCTGGCCAGGGAGGGACCATGGGAGGGCTCCAGGGTGTGTCTGGCCCGTCTCAAGGGGAATGGCCTATGGGATCAAGCTGAAACTGGCTCTCCAACATCCCCTGAGTGGTCCCAGATTGCGAGAGGGTGCAGGCTGGGCTGAGGGACCCCACTGGTGCATGATCTGGCCAAGGAGGGACCGTGGGAGGGCTCCAGGGTGTGTCTGGCCCGTCTCGCTCAGTCCCAATCAACCGGACCCCAGCAGCAAGCTAACCTACCAGTTGGAGCATCTGCCCCCTGGTGGTCAATGTACGTTATAGTGACCGGTCATTCTGCCGTTCGGTCGATTTCCATATTAGGTTTTTATTATATAGGATAGGGAAGCCAAAGAAAACACTCTTCTTTCCCCTTTAAGAGAAATTGACTTTATTATGTTAGCTGAGTGAGCTCTTTCCTACAGAAGCAAATCTGGGTCCATCACTGAGTTCTCCAAGTGTCTGGGGACCCAGGATCCTGAAGACATGGAACTCAGTGTCCTTGAAAACAATAACATCGATCTGGTTTGAGAAGAAAACAGTTGCTGCCACCAAGGAACCCTAGATAATGCTCTTTGGTATATTGGTGCTGGGGAGGCAGAGTTTCTGGTTCCTCTGGGTAGTAGAGACCAAGCAGTACTCATAAAGTTGGAAGTACAACAATGTGATGGTCAAATGAATGACAAAAATGTGTTACATTTGAGTAGGTAAATTTAGTCATCATTGATTGATAATTCTTAAAGGAAATTATTATTTTGATCAGTTAAAAGGCTTAAAAGCAAGTTCATCCTTTGTTTTAGCCCAAATACTTTTTTGCGGTGACTATGGCTATTACCTATTAATGTGGTTTCTTGTCATTCAAGCTCTTTAGATATATCACTATAAATAACACATAAATATTTTTGTACTGGCTGCAATTAAACCTGTTTCATGTTAACTGTCTTAAGGGAGTTTGCCACACATGTACAGAAAAATCTTTTGTAGTCTTATAAAGATACTAGAGGCCTGGAGCACAAAAATTCATGCACTCGGCGGGGGGTCCCTCAGCCTGGCTTGTACCCTCTTGCAGTCTGGGACCCCTCAGGGGATTTCCACCTGCCAGCTTAGGCCTGCTCCCAGGGGGATCGGGCCTAAGCTGGCAGTCAGACATCCCTCT
>NW_005370116.1:3124036-3210530 GCF_000412655.1 Myotis brandtii
ATCCTTAGCGCTGCTGCAGAGGTGGGAGAGGCTCCCACCATCACCACTGCTCTGGCCAGCCTTGATCCAGCTTCTGCATTGAGCGTCTGCCCCCTGGTAGTCAGTGTGCATCATAGCGACTGGTCGTTCCAGTCGTTCCGCTGTTAGGATCAATTTGCATATTACCTTTTACTATATAGGATAGCATGCATGTGACAACACTGGTATTTTAACTTATTTTTAAAAGTGCTGAATCTATGGAATGAAGATCAAAGTATTTATGTATGAACATCAAAGAGAATACTATATTATGTAAAACAAAACTCATGCAATTGATAAAATAGTGTGACAGTATAATTTGAAATTTGGTGTGAAATCAACAGTATTATAACCCAATATTGTCAGTATTTTCATAGCAACAATGGTAAACCTGACTCTACATTTTTTCTTATACAAATGCATTATTATGTCCTTTATCTAATTTTCTTTGCTAAGCAATAACAATCAAATTTATGTCTCCTAAATTTATGCATTGTGGCCAATATATTTTATAATTTTATACTTCCTTAAAAATAAAGAACTGGGTGGGGGTGGTAGAAGAATTTAAAGAGGGGATAAATGGTGATGAAAAGAGACTTGACTTGGGGTGGTAAACACACAATACAATATGCATATGATGTAGAACTGTATACCTGAAACATGTATAAGTAACTTGTTTTATTAACAACCAATGCCACCTAAATAATTTCAACAAAACAAATAATTTTTAAAAAAGAAAAACTGATTTTCTACAAGCTGCATCAAAGAAGTTCAACACTGACAAGTTAGCCTTTTATGCTGTATATGTTCATGACATTTTCTTTTACAACTTTGTTGGCATCAGTGAAATTATAAGTCAATTTATTTAAACTTCCAGGAAAATAAAAGTATTTTTTTATTTTGCGTATTTTAAATTTCAATTTAGTTGTGAAATTTAGGAATTATAGCATAGCATTGCAGGAATGCATCAGCGATATTGAATAAAAACTGGATTTACTAAATTCATCCAAAACCATTCAATTTCATTTATGCTGGTAAAGAAGAAAAACTTTCAGAAGGAAACATAGGATTAGTATAGTAAAATAATCTTGGAAGATTGTTTTATAAATTTATTAGATATGTGACTAGAAAGTAAGTCATCTTTCAGTATCAAAATTAACAAATATTTAAATTATTCAAAACCTTTATTTTAAGTTCAGCATCCATAAGAGGCAATTATGTGCCTATCAAATACCAATGTTCCTCTCTTCTTTAGTAAGAATTTGATTTTATGCAAGGCAAAAATGGTACTATATAAAATATCACTCCTGTCTTAGTCTCTTTTGAAGATTTGTGTCACCATGACATTAAATTCTAGTTAAGAAAATATAAGCAGAATTAGGTCATTGAGTTTTAGGAAATTTGTTTAAACAAAACTGATAATTTAAAATCATAAATTAGCAATGAAGATTGAAGCCACTTTAAAAATACTTTTATTGATTTATAGAGAGGAAGGGAGAGAGAGAAACATCAGTGTGATAGTGAATATCAATTGATTGCCTCTTGCATACTTCTTACAGGGGATCCAGTCCACAACCCAGGTATGTGCCCTGACCAGGAATCGAACCTGGAACGTGCAACCTTTTGGTGCATGGGATGAGACAATGCTCAACCAACTGAGCCACACACCCCACTTTTAAGGATGGTTGATATCAAATAGAAGATGGATTGGTAATGATGTGCCTACCTCAAATCTCTTTCTAAGAAGGAAATAAACCACTACTTTGTTTACATTTTTATTCCCAGACAGGGTCGCTAGCAGCCAAAAAGTTCCGAGTCATAACAATTACACATATAGAGCCACCAGTTACACATATTTATAAATTTTAATTGCTAAATTTGAAATAAAATCTCATATAATAATTTTAATGCTCTAAACTAAAGTCCACACTATCTATATATATAAAAGCCTAAACAACCGTCACAACCGAAACATCCGAACAGATGACCAAAGAGGCTTCATGGGGCGACCAGGCCAACAGGGGGGTTAGTGAGTGCCGACCAAATGACTGAGCAGCAGGCTGCATGGGGCAACCAGGCTGGCAGGGGAGGCAGTGAGGGTCGACAAAATGACTGAGCAGTAGGCTGCGTGGGGTGACCAGGCTGGTGCGGGGGTGGGGGCAGTGAGGGGTGACCAGGGCGCAGAGGGGGCAGTTAGGAGTGATCAGGCAGGCAGGCAGGTGAGCAGTTAGGAGCCAGTGGTCCCAGATTGTGAGAGGGATGTCCGACTGCCGATTAGGCCCAATCCTGGGGATCGGGCCTAAACCGTCAGTAGGCCATCCCCCAAGGGGTCCCAGATTGGAGAGGGTGCAGGCTGGGCTGAGGGGATCCCCACCCCCATGCACAAATTTCATGCACCGGGCCTCTAGTGTGGATGAAGCAGGGGCTGTGAGGGAAGCCCAGTTTTCGGGTACCTGCTGGCGTCCTGAGGGAAGCCCGGGTCCTGGGTGCCAGAGGGAAGCCTGTGCCGGCAACCACGGGAAGGAAGGCCTACTCTTGCACGAATTTTGTGCATCAGGCCTCTAGTATCTATAAAAATAACCTTTAGGCTGGTCAGTGTGACTCAGTGATTGAGAGTAGACCTATGAACCAGTAGGTCATTGTCTGATTCCCTGTCAGAGCACATGCTCTGGTTGTGTGCCTAATCCCCAGTATGGGTGTGCATGAGGCAGCCGATCAATGATTCTCTCTCATCATTGATGTTTCTATCTCTCTTTCCCTCTCCCTTTCTCTCTGAAATCAATAAAAAAAAATTACCCTTAGCCCTGGCTGGTGTGGCTCAGTTTGTTGAGGATTGTCCTGTACACCAAAAGGTCGCCGGTTCAGATGCATGGTTAGGGTACATGCCTGGGTTGCGGGATGCATATGGGAAGCAGCCTATCAGTGTTTCTCTCTCACATCGATGTCTCTCTCTCTCTCCCATCCTCTCCCTTTCTCTCTCTCTCAAATCAATAAAAATGTATATATATTTTAAAAATTACCTTTAGTAACTTTAATTTAAAAATTTTTCAATTGAAATAAAATAGAGAACCCAGAACTAAATTCACTCATATGGTCAATTTCTGAGGAAGTTAGAATATATAATGGCAAAAGGACAGTCTCTTTAATAAATGGTGTTAGAAAAACTTTTCCTCAATGAATTATATAGCTTTCACTCATTTTTCTAAATTTTCTATACACTTTTAAGAACTCTTTTATACACTGCTGTATTTTCAGAAAGCAGAACTGTATAGACTAAAACTATAGTTTTTTGCTATCCGGATTTCTGCTTCATTTCCTTCAATGGAGTCCATTCCATGCAAAATTCTCCATCTAGTTCAAGTTTTTCCCCTTCAATCCTTATTCAGGTAGGAGTCTTGATGTTATTGGCTTTTTATTTCCTTACATCTTACTTACACCTTGAAACTCAACTTGAATTGCACCAATTATAGTGTGCAATCTATTTGCTGTTGGGAACCCAAGCAAAATGCTCGAGGTTTAAAACAATGACTGCATATTTAAAAACCTCCTGGGAACAAGCAATTGAGCGTGCAGTAAATTTGGTAAGTGGCTGCTAATATTGTTACCTAGAATAACAATATTATTACCTCCTTATGGTGCTTGTCTTCCGGCAGCATACCTCCCCATTTTTGCTTCGTGGTTTAAACAATGGTTTCTTTTATATTTCATAGTGTAGTTACAAACACAGCAGGATTTCCTCATCTGTGTTCCTAAAGGGCTTTATATTTCACATTTTACAGAAACAAGTTGCTGTGTTTCTACAACTACCAAAAGACTTTGAGCACCTGGAGGATAAAATAGTCTTATTCATCTCTGAATTCAATACATGGCATTTGGATCATGGTACTAAACAAATACTTTCAGAATTTTACTGCTAATTATTTTGTGTACTTAATTCAACATGTTGTCCGATGAGCAGCTTAATATCGATGTGAGGACAAAGGGTCTTGGATAATTTTTGGAGGTAGAAATCCCAGGTATTTCCTTGCTGTTCTGATTGCATGCTCAGCATTCCACATCGACTGTGTCATATGAAACTGTAGTGTATTTGCTTTCCCATTATTTAACCTACATACATTGCATGCATGTATCCTGAAGAAAAGCAGGCTTGTTTATAGAATGTTTGGGTTGAATTTAAATCTTACTTTTAATATTATTTCTGACTGTAATCATCTCAACTGAGCAATAAAGAACAAGTTCTGCTACCCACATTAGTCTCATCCCTCAGAGTAAAGTTATGCTATGTTATAAAAATCTAATCTATGTTATACACAGATATCTAGGTATTGTGTAGGCCATTAAGAAATTCGAGTCTGTTGAATTCCAAAATATTTAATAAAATTACTAATTGTAAAAGTTACCAATCATTTAGAAATAAAAAACTAAGGAGAAAATTTAATGGATGTCTAGCCTTGCTACATTATGTTTTTTCCATTAAACATTGATGTTCAAAAGATTTTCAAGGGTCTTACAAATTTCATATATTGGTAGAAATCCATGATAATGATTAAATGTTGATTTAGTATATAACTCTATAAATCACAATAATTCCACCTAAGAAATTATTTGGTTTGCATAAATGTCTTTGCATCAAAATACTAACACACAAGCTATCAAAAACTACATGGTCAGGAAAAGAAAAAAAAAGAAGTCCATTAAAGACAGAGGGGCATACCAATAATGCAACCAAGAAAGCATCTTATCAGCAACTTTCATGAGTGTGCCATCAGTGAAGCCTTTCTTTCATTTGATATAACAATCTCATCCGTCATGAACACAGAACTCAATTCTTGCAGCAATCTTTGGTTCTCTGTAAGAGTTAGATTATGCAGTCAAACTAATGCTTTGTTAACTACACTCCCACTGCATGAGTCATTGCACCTGTATATTCAGGCCTAAGGAAATTCCGTTGTTGTTTTTTTTCCTTTTTTTAAAAAAAAGCTTTTACCCAGCTAATATAACACAGATGTTCTTATCCCTGAGCTATGAGAATTAAATATAAAATGCACTAAGGCATTAAATAAAATTATTTCTGTCTTTACTATTTTCTTAAGAAGTTGAAAATTAAATAATTTAAATGTCAGGAAGATTAGAAAGCAAGACACTGTAATTCATTACATTCTCTCTCTCTTTAGGTCATTTTTTATAATGTAGGCCTGCTTGAAATGTAAAGTTTTCTGTTTCTACATTAAAAAATTCCTAAATGCATGCAATATTTAGTTAAACAAATTAATATTTCATCATTTTGTTGAATTATTAACATGATTAACATATTGTCAGGAAGATGTGATTTATTTCTTAGACAAAAGGAGTTGTGGTCATTAAAGTATAAAATTTAATTTATTAATATTTATTAATTTATTGATTAAAATATAAAGAACACAATTCTAGATTGACAATATAGAGCTGAATATATTGTTTTATTGATTGACTTGAGAGGGAGGGAGAGGGAGAGAAAGAGAGGAAGAGAGAGAAACATCGATTTGTTCCATTTATTTATGCATTCACTGGTTGAATCTTATAAATCCCTTGACCTGGGATCAAACCCACAACCTTGGTTATCTGGACAATACTCTAACCGAGTTACTGGGTCAGAGCTCTAGAGATGAAGATCTAATTTCTATAAAATTAGAAAAATTTACTATATTTACAGTTCATTTTCATTATTTTCAAAACTTTAAGCACCTAATATGTTCTGGGAACTGTAGTAAAACTGTGTTGCAAAATAGTTTAAAACACAGCCCTTGCAATCATTAGTGCTTATTAGAAATATATCTATGCTTACAATATACATAAAAATTGTATATTAAGTGTAAATGAATGGCTCAGCTGTTATATTCATAGTGACTGAGAGGTGGGAGAAATCAGTAAAGGCTACTGGAGATTAGAAGATGTTCTTGGAGAGATAGTTTTAAAGCAGGGTCTTAAAATTATAAATGTATAGGAGAAAACTTGAGCAGTTAGGGAAAATAAGTAAAGAATTACTAATTCTATGATATACAGAATTAAATGTTCAATTCAACTCAATTTAAATGATTTTCCAAGTAGGAAAGAAGGTAAATTAGGTTAGAGAAATAAATAAAGGTCAAAGTGTCAATATCCTTGAATGTTAACAACAACTAATTTAGATGTTACTCTTTAGGAACTAAAGGCAAAAGTGGCTTATTTTTTTTTTAAATTCAGAAACATACTTATGGTTTTTTTACCAAAAAAATATGTTTCTATATTTCTAAATATATATTCATAAATAAATGAAATTGATGGAGAAGATAATGTTCAGAATGTTTAGCAAATATAACAAATACTATTAAAGATAAACATTTTTAGGTGGTGCATCCACATTAAAGAGCAGAAAAGCAGTTGTGGCAGAGATTTCCAGTTGCATCCCATCCCTCCTTAGTAACAGGGTGGCTTACTGTGACCAGGTAAAAGAATACACTGTCCAGCCTCCCTTGCAGGTAGGTGTGGCAGAGTGACAAGGTACTGGAAATAAAATGTACAGACACTGCTGGGCAGGACTTCAGAGAGAGTTTTTTTTAAAAAAGGAAGAGAAATGTGGTGTGGTCCCTCTTGCTTTTCATATTATCTCCTTCCTCCTGTCCATCACATGCATATGATTCTGGAGACTCCAGTAGCTATCTTTGGCCTCTGAAGCAACTTTGATGATTGATGCAGAATGTCAAGATATTGACAAGAAAGGTAAGATTTGAAATAATTTGTAATTACATACCAGCATTTAACTGTCTACATTCAGAATAAAAAAATAAACCATAGCATGTTTATGCCAAAATTATTTGAATTTTCTATTATCTGATACTCAAACTGATACTGATAAAGGATACTGATAAGTTAAAATGTCAAATAAAGTGCCAAATATTACAATGAAAGGTAAGTAGAATGAAGCCAAATACCTTAAATAGAATTTTAAATATTCTCCATCAGAAAAACATTGGCTCTCATGAGTTCTTTGTGTCTCAAATATGCATAGCACATAGTTGCCTGTTCAAAAGATGAATAATGAAATGAACTTACAATAACAATAAAAACAGAGGTACTGCGTTCTAGAGAAAGGGAAATTTCTCAGAAGGGTACTGAAAATCTACTGCTGTCTTTTCCTGTTGAGTAGGTATTATTCGATGCAGGATATAGATTAAAATCATTGTTATGATTACATAGAAATTCTTCATTAATCATTTATTGCAATAAATTACATTGGGGTTTTTCTTTAAATAAACTATTTTTGAATTCCTATAATAAATCAAATCTATTCATTATACACTAATTAGTTATATTTTTGTAAAGGACTGCCTACTATTTGTTTCAAACTTTTGTATTAAGTGATATTAGAAAAATCAAGTTTTTTTTATTTCTTCCATGATCTCATTGTTAATACATTCATTGTTTAGTAATATGTTATTTAGCCTCCATGTCTTTGTGTGCTCTTTTTTTTTCTTGTGATTGATTTCTAACTTTATACCATTATAGCCAGAGAAGATGCTTGATATGATTTCAACATCTTAAATTTATTGAGACTTGCTTTATGTCCTAACATGTGATCTATTCTAGAAAATGTTTCATGTGCATTTGAAAAGAATGTATGTTTTTGGGACTACATCAAGCTAAAAAGCTTCTGCACAGAAAAATAAACCATCTACAAAATGAAAAAGAGAACCCACTATAAGGGAGAACATATTTGCCAATGATACATCCTATAAGGGGGTAATTTCCAAAATATATAAGGACTCACACAGCTCAACAAAAGTAAGACAAACAATCCAATTAAAAAATGGACAAACGCCTTTAATGGACACTTCTCCAAAGAGGGTATACAGACGGTCAATAGACATTTGGAAAAATGCTCTAACAAGGTCGCTAATCATCAGGGAGATGCAAATTAAAACTACAATGAGGTATCACCTCACACCTGTCAAAATGTCTACTATCAATATATCAACAAACAAGTGCTGTCGAGAATGTGGAAAACGGGAAACCTAGTGCACATTGGCAATGTCTTGAATACATATTAACCAATTTTGGAACAAATTATTAACTACATAATTATTTGAAAACAATCAATTTCAGCATTCATCCTCCTTGTGGTCTTTATATTTATGATTTTATTGATCACTGTCTTAGATTTTTTAAATTTCAGGACTTTTTTTAAAATATATTTTATTGAATTTTTACAGAGAAGAAGGGAGAGGGATAGAGAGTTAGAAACATTGATGAGAGAGATCGATCAGCTGCCTCCTGCACGCCCCCCAGTAGGGATGTGCCTGCAACCAAGGTACATGCCCTTGACCGGAATCGAACCTGGGACCCTTCAGTCCACAGGCCGACGCTCTATCCACTAAGCCAAACCAGTTCGGCTCATGTCTTTTATTACATGTTTTATTCTATAACTAGAGGCCCAATGCATGAAATTTGTGCAAGAGTAGGCCATCCTTCCCCCGGCTGCCGGCACCGGCTTCCCTCTGGCACCTGGGACCCAGGCTTCCCTTGCAGGCCCACCTTCATACAGAAGGTTGTCCAGAAGGATGTCAGGTCTAATTAGCATATTATGCTTTTATTATTATAGATTATGTTTTGATTGGTTGAACAGATGACCAGACTACCGGATACTTAGCATATTAGGTTTTTATTATAAAGGATTATTTGTCTAGAATGTTATGTTGGATGTTCATCTTATTTATTTTAACTTGCAAATATAAGAACTGAACACCATTTTTTTCCTATATGTGATTCTTTAATTGAATCTTTAAATATTGAATGATTACATTTTAGTCATAATATTTTAAAAATATTCTCAATACAATTATGATTTGTTTATTAACATCAACTTATGTAAGACATTTTTACACTTTCAAATTTTGCTTCAGAATTGATAATATTAATCAGGTAATGTAAATTTTAGGATACTTACTGTTTTGAATTTGTTAAAAATCACTTTGTGCTCAATTAAGAAAATGGTTTCTTGTCCTTAGAAAGACTGAAATCTCAAGTGAAGTTGTATTCTCTCTATATCCCTTTAGCTGAAATTTGCTAAATTTCTTTGTTTGCATTCTTCATAGTTTCAATAAATTTTGGTATTTATGATCCACCAAATAATAAAAACTATGTGTTAAAAAAATTTCTGACATGCTGATAAAATCGCAAATTTTTTCTGTACCTTTATTGATATCAGTTCACATATTTTAGAACCATATTAGCAGTATGTATATTTCAAATTATTAAAACCTCTTAATTTTTTAATCTTTTATAATAAGACTTATCTTTACATTATAAAATTTTTCATCTTTAAGTCTATATGATATGAAAGTGGCATCACCTTTGTTTTATTTTGTTGACTATTTATTGAATATTTTTCTATTTTTTTACTTCAGGTGTTTAATGCATATGTTGCTTGATATTCTTGTTTTATTTCTTATGACTATATAGACTTTATAATGTAATTGACATATAATTTTGTGACTACTGACATATTTTTGGATACACAGAAATCATAACTTTTCAATTTATCCATTTTAACATTTATTTTCCAAATGTACATATTTTCTTTATTTCATTAAGGTTCTTTTTCCTTCCACTCATTATTTTCCTAGTGCAATTTTCTTGTTTTTCTCTCATTTCTGAATTTAACTAGGACACTGATCTACTTGACAAACAAAAATAAAGGCAATTTCAAATAACAACTTTGTTTAGTCATTCATTATATATTTATTTCAATAAAACACAATTGTTGAGTTTAATTATGTACAGAGCTAGTGGTTGACATGGATATATAGGAACTTGAGAATGTTCAATATTGAAGACACAACACTGGAGGTCTCTAAAGATTGCTTACTTATTCATACATGTATTCATTCATGCTGTCTCTCAATAATTCTTTAGTTAATTTTTCCTCTTATTCATGAATTTATTAAACAATTATCAAGTAAAAATGACCACTTTATTTCTTTTTAAAAAATCTTTATTGTTGAAAGTATTACAGATGTGCCCCTTTTTTCCCCATTGGCCCCTTTACCCTGCAACTGCCCCCTGCCCCAGACCTTAACTTAGTGGGTATATTGACCACTTTAACTATGCTAATAAAATATTCCCAAAGAAAAAGACAACTTTACTGTGATCTGGTAGTAAATTGAATAAATTAGTGTATATCTGGAAAATATAGGATTTGAGGTAAGGGGTTTAAACATCCAATACTATAAGTACTAAAGTAAATTTTTGGCTTGATATGAATGCAAAAAAAAAAAGAAACAGATATTCAAAGACAAACTGAAGCACATTTAAAATATTAATATGGGTGAATTAAGGAGTATTTTTTCTTGATTTTTTTTAAACTGTGGTTTTAAAGCAAAATTATAGTATTGTATTTTGAGGTTTATAATGTACCTGGATGTAATACATATAATAACTAAAACATCAAGAACTTATACACTTGCAAGATTTCCTCATTTTAAGGCAAGTGTTGAAAATGTCTAAGTAAGCTCTCTGATGTTTAGGGTGTATACTCTAATCCTTATAGAAATTAGGTTAAAAAACAAACAAACATTTTTCTGAAAATTCTTCACAATCAAGTAAAAGTTCTCATGAAAAAATTATAGTTAAAAAAACACTAAAACTATTAAATTGTAGAAAAACTTAAGAAAGAAAAGCTTCAATAAATGATTGCATTTAAAGATGACACTCTTGGTGGCTTTTTCTGGCATTATCATTAATATTTAAGTGTATGTAAAATACTAATTAAGCCATCTTGTAAAGAAAGAATAAAAGTGATTTGAAAAAACGATGGAAAATTATAAATCAAACAGCAAATATGGTGTTTAATTTGCTGAATTACATAATATTCTGTTTTATAGCAATACCTCAAGATAGATAACGCATATAAGTTTAAATAATTCTATCACCTCCTATAGGATATGTTCATTAATAATTTCTTCTGATTACTTTAATGTGGTGGGTATTTGTTGTTTATTATGGTTCATTTTACATGTCTAACAATGACAACATTAATTTCATATTTTTCTGTGGATTTGGGGATAGCCTTTATCTGTTATTAAATAAATTTTAAAATCTTCTCTTTATATTTTCCAAAATACCCTGAAAATGTTTTGTGATTAAGTATTTCATTTTTTAATACATCTAGTCTAGTTATTCTCAAGAGTTTGTCAAGCACCTGCCTAAGGATGAATGGTGTACTCACAGGGTCTCATTCCAGATGGTTATGCTATGCATTTTAATAGGGAATCTTCATTTTCTGTGCCAGTGCAACCAAATTGTGTTCCTAATTTTGTACTATTGACTATGA
Source organism: Myotis brandtii (assembly GCF_000412655.1). Taxonomy (NCBI): domain Eukaryota; kingdom Metazoa; phylum Chordata; class Mammalia; order Chiroptera; family Vespertilionidae; genus Myotis; species Myotis brandtii. Next base: position 3,135,402 of record NW_005370116.1, read on the forward strand.
GAGATCTTCAATTTGATGTCTGGATCACAGATCATAATTATCAATGTAATTTTCTACAACAAATTGTGCCCTCATTTTTTCCACCATAAGCATCTGCTGCCTTGAAAGGATTACATTAAGCTTTAGCTTGGATTTCAAGTTCAGGTTTGCTGTGTACAATTGACACTGCTTTGAACAGCTGGCTATCACTTTTCCTCTCCCATTTCCCTCACAGTTGAAATGATTTACCACCTGTAGATGCATCCTGTTTCTTCTGTGTTCATTTGTTAAGGTAATTAACTTTTATTCCTTTTGTTTTTTATACAAGTCTTAATAATTAATTCAACCATGAGCAGCTAAGGGGTGTGCATTGTTGTGGTGTATTAAAAGCAACCGTGTTGAGAAGTCTATGAATTAAATGTATAAATTTTTCAGAAAAGTAAACTATTTCTCCCAGCTAACAAATATTATAATAACACTCATTCATTTCAAAGACTATTTGAGTTTGATATTAGAACACCTAGAGTATAAAAGTAAGCCATCATTTTTAGTAAGAAAACAACCTCCTGTGTCTTCACAATTTCCATTTTCCCCTTCAGAAATACCTGCTTTATTACTACAAATAAAATCAGGAAGCCCAATTTTATTTCCAATATAGCCCTAGGTTGTGATACTTTCCTGGTGGCTGTATGTTCCATTTACAGCTAAATATGCTTTTTCCAATTTCCCTTGCCACTTTTTCTTTGTATGCCTCAATTAACATGGTTCTTCCTTCTTTTAAAACAAGGTAGGATTTATAAAATAATAGTCAAGATGTTGACACATAAAAATTATTTTGTATTTTATTTTTAGGTAAGTATACTTTACTTAAGTACTGTGGATGTAAAAATTGTACATTTTTACCAAAGTAACTCAGAGCTATCAGTTCTGCTTTAGCTAACACTGGCATGGAGCAGCACTTCAGATGATAAGTTCCGTGGGGCATAATTTGTGTGCCATGAGAAATTCTTTTGGCCCCAACTCTATCTTGAACTGTTCCATCAGCAACCAGTTTTAAGCAGCATCCGATTAGTCTAGTTTAAGTACAACTGGGCAGCCTCCTAACCCAAATCTTGCTATAGACATTTCACTTATTTTGGGGGGACTTCTCCGATGCCAGGGAAGATGTCACTTGTGGTAAACCAGGTAGCTGTCACACATGCACACCTAGGAAAATGGAACATCAGTACTACAGGGCCAATCTTGACTGTTTGAGGATGGCAGCTTGTGGATAATTGATTCTCACTTTTTTAGTGGGCAGAGGATTTGGGAGGGAGGGGATTAACTTTTATACTTATTATTATTATTTTATTGAATTTATTGGGGTGACACTTGTTAATAAAATTATACTGGTTTCAGGTGTACAATTCTACAACACATCATCTATACACTGTATTATGTGTTCACCACCCCAAGTCAAGTCTCCATCCATAACCATTTATAGATTGGAATAGATTTGCATCACAGTTTATTTACCCTCCTCCACCCCTATCCAGCCCCTCCACCCCCTATCCAGCCTCCTAACATCCACCCTGACAGCTGTGAGCCTGCTCTCTATCTATGAGTCTGTCTCTATTTTTATTGCACCTTTCCGATTTTGACAATATTTGGTTTTCTTTGTGTGTCAGAATAGTTCATGGGTGACACTTTCTCTTTTAAAAGTTCCTATCATTACTAGAATAAAATCTAAATAACAAATTATTTTGCATTACCAAAGGTTTTTGTTTAATCTCTATTATGGGAATTCACTTTCTCCATAGGTTAAAAGAAAGAAGTTGCTGTCTCTCTTTAATGTTTGATTCAATTGTTTCCTGCTGTATAACATCTACCCTAATGTTCTCAATAAGTTGGTCATCATTTCTTTTTTACTACTCTTGTATGCATTTCGAACTAAAATCCATTTACTTTCAAACCCATGTCCCTTATGGACTGTACATTATGAAAGGTTATATGGTAAGTATCCAATTACAGTTGGTAGAATGACTGTGATGTCACTTTCCTCCCTTTCTCTTTAATTTGTATTTAATGCTCTACATCTGTATCTGTCTTAATATTATGGATTTTAACAAATATTCTAATGTCACAATTGTATATCCTGAACCTCCTACATAACATTTCTACCTATATGCCATGATATAAATTTATGTATATGATTAAAAAAACAAGATTTATTTCATAAAATTGTATGTATTTATAGCTTCCCTGAGCTACTTGGGTTAAAAGGAGTTAACACACTAGTATGTGGTTCAACCTCAGGTGTTCACTGTCCTTTTGACCAATCATCTGACATGTACTTCCTTGTAGGCTTTACCTCAACTTCTAGATGTAAAGAACATATTATCAACATGTGGAAAATTTGCTTCATATCGCTTTTTTATGGGTCCATATGAGAAATTAAATTGTTAAATTTTCCCTGAAAATTAATATGGGAACAATTATAATATTATTTGTTTTAAGGGAATAGTTATTAGATTGGAGTTGGATGCTATTTGCACTATTAGCAGCTTTCTGTAATTTCTCTTAGTCTGTATTTCCTTATCTGTAAAAAAATATAATGTTAATACCTATCTTATTTGGTTTATGTAAAAAAGAAAGAAAGAAATAATCTCTGTAAAACATTAAGGTTGCTTCTTGGTAAGTAGCATTCATTAAAAGATAGACTTTATTATTGAAATTATTTTACACTATTTTGGATTTACATGCTGGCAAGATAGTGATCATTTTTCCCTTGTTTTATTTTTTGATGTGGCTATAATGGAACTTTTCTTAGTTTAATGGAGTCTCACTTCTTTATTTTTGCTTTTGTTTCCTGGGCTTTGGTTTCATATATATATATATATATATATATGATTAGCAAGGCCAATGTCAAAGATCTTTTTCCTTATATTTTTTCTTAATTTTTTATAATTTCAGGTATTAAGTCTGATTCTTATCAATTTTGAGTTGATTTGTTTTGTATGATGTAAGATCCAACATCTTTTTTGTATGTTGTATTAGAAAAATCTGCAGTTCTTCCCCTCTTGTCTAGCTCTCTCCTGTATCACTTTCTCCTTTATATTCACAAAGAACACTTCACTTCTGATAATCTGGTCACTAAATGTATGGAGTTTTCTTCACAGCAAGCCCTTCTCTGTGACAGCAGTTGGGTCCCTACAATTAAATCAATTCTAAAACTACCTGCCCCAAAATAATGTCAGAGCTCACAAGACTGCTACCATCTCACTTCAGATGCCAAATGCAAGCAGCATGACGTGGCTACAGAGTGAAGGTCCTCACTACTCCCTCTTTGGGTTCGATTAATTTGCTAGAGCAGCTCATAGAGCTCGGGGGAACACTTATGTTCACCAGTTTATTAACGAATGTGATAAGGAATAGGGAAGACCACTCAGATGAAGAGTTGGATAGGGTAGACCTGGGAGGATTCCAAATGCAGGAGCTTCTGTCCACGCAGAGTTGGGGTGCATCACCTTCCAAGTATGTGGATGTATTCACCAACCTGGGAGTTCTCTGAAGCACTGTTGCCCTGTTATAACTTTTATTTCAGATGTTTGGCCTTCAGATTGTGAGAAAATTAATTTCTGGGTTTTTTTAAATACCAAGTTTTGATCATTTGTCACACCAATGTTTCTTATAGCCCTAAAAAAACTCTATAGAGAGAAAACTAGCACATTACTTAGCTGATTATTTAAAATTAAATAATGATGAGGGTTTTTAAATCTATAAAATGGTTTGAAACAATCATAGGATACAAGATGAATGGTAATATAATCAAGGTACTTATATTAGCCCACTCTACCAAGAAAATAAGAAAAAGTTATTAATTAGTAGAAATTAAATCATTTTAAGTTTTACACATAATTTAGGATTTTTTAAATTATGGATATTAGTTTGACGATAGGACTAATCTGTACTTATTTTTCCTCCATTGCTGAAAAATGAAAACTAAGGCTTCAAAATATTATGCAATCAATAAATAATAAACACAAATTGAATTGACATAAAAATGATACATTTTACTTAATATTATCTTATGAATTTCATGTTATAGAGATGTTATATTTTTTCTGCTTATTTGTATCAGTAATCCAAATGTTTGTCAGTTTTCATGAATTCATAGCAAAGGTTATTATGTATGCCTCTCTTCTATTTCTGTTAGCAAAATTAAATATGATGGTTTAAAATCAAGTGGTTAAAAGAACGCTTTAGGATTTTCTCTATTTTCATAATATTCACAACCAATATACCCATGAGTGTTTGAAGCTGTTGAAGGTCTGAACTTTAAAAATGATGAAGGATCCACTTGCTTTTATTCAAGGCCATGGAATATCCTGCACATGACTCAGCGAGACAGGTCAATCTTCCCTGATATTCATTTCTCCTTGGGTCCCTTTCACGTCATTTGTCAGGCTTGTCTCAATGACAATAAGTCCCATTCATTCTCGATAGGTTGATATTACTACTCTCGCTGATGGTCATCTAAAACTTTCTATCTGTGGAGTCTACAGATGCTCCTTTATTCATTTTATTATTTTTTAATCTTTCAAAGCATGAGCAACAAGAAAGTAGTAGCATTTTCCATAGTGTGGTTTATTCTTTTTTTACTAGTATATTCAACACTATGAGATAGTGAATTTCAGGATTAAAAAGCATGCATACAATATATCACGTCTCGTGATGACTGTGTAAATAAAGGGACTTTCAGGGCACAAAGGCTTGCTTGTCTTTTGACAGGTAACTTACAGGCTGACAGCACTTAGAACTCCTGTGCTGCAACTTAATACAGTGAGCAATAAAGCAGAGAACAATAGTGCCTGTTGCTTTTATTACCCCTCTGAGGGAGATTTTTATTTTCACTTTGACTTCATAATATTATTAGCAATTTTTTAAATGTGCCACTATAATAGAAAGCATGGCCCATTTTATTGTCTAAGCCTTCACTTCAATATTTCTTTTTTACATTTAGGGCTCCATAGTGTTTAATTATGTATTAATTGATTTATTCAATTCTGAAACATTTAAAAAATCATTGTAAACCACATTCTAAGAATACTTAAAGGCGGCAAAACAGTAGAAGGCTGTAGCTCTGGCCATGATCAATCTAAACTAAAAAAATGAAAAAGACAAAGACAAAATATACTAGTTGAATGCAGAATGAAAAGAAGTGTAAGATAGTATTTCACAGCATCTATAAACTATAAAGTTTCATAAGTGGAAGAGATAATTTTGGTCTGTCATAGATACATATATTCTCTTAAAAGTGCTCTGAACTTGGATTCCTTTCTGTTTAAGGATTATTTCAAACTGTCTCTATCATTTTCCTTAATCCTCTATTCTCCTCCCTTCTTCCCTCACTCCCCTTATCCTACTAATTCAAATAAAAATAGAATATACCAAATAGGAAGTCCCTTAACTTTCTGATACAAAAATATCAAATCTACTTGAATAAGTGGCCACCTGCCTATTACCATCCTATATAACAAAAGCTTAATATGCTAAGTGTCTGACCATCCTATTTAACAAAAGCTTAATATGCTAAGTGTCTGGTCGACTGGTCTGCCATTCAGCCAATCAAAGCGTAATATGCTAATGATAAGCTAAGGTTGCTCAGCTGCTCGCTATGATGTTCACTGACCACCAGGGGTCAGATGCTCCGACCAGTAGGTTAGCTTGCTGCTGGGGTCCAGCCAATCAGGACTGAGTGAGTCCAGCTTGACAGGACCTGGAGCCCTCCCGCAGTCCCTTCCTTGTTGGCCAATCTCCCGAGTTCCTCCCCACCCCAATCGTACATCGGTGGGGTCCCTCGGCCTCGCCTGCACCCTCTCGCAATCCAGGACCCTTTAGGGGATGTCAGAGAGCTGGTTTCAGCCCGATCCCACAGGCCAGGCCAAGGGATCCCACTGGTGCATGAATTCATGTACCAGGCCTCTAGTAATACAATAGTTCTTAAACATTTGTGTTCTTTAGAATTACCACAAGGACGTATTAAAATAGATTTTGGGTCCTAAGTCTGAGATGGAACACTCAAATTTGCATTTCCATCAGGTTCATATAATCTCCTTGGTTCTATAGAGACTGTACATTAACTTCTAAACCATGTAGTGATTTGTGTATCTGTTATATATAATGACATATACAAAAGTATCTCATTCACTAGTATTGCTAGCAATAAGCATTTTCCTTAATAAAATAAGACCTAACATTGTAAAGATTATTTTAATCAGTATAAAATTAAAATGATCATTTGTAGATAGAACAACATAATTCTTTTTTAATTATCATTAATTTTCCTAAGAAATAATAATTTCCCTGTTCTCACATTGCTGCCCCAGCTTGGTTGCTTATAATTTTTTGTCTGGAGTAATATATTAGTCATTACCTCACTATTCTTCATCTGATCTGAAACTGCCAATAGAATTGCTCAAATTATCTAAAAATAAAAGCAATTCTATTATTGATTTTTAAGAAAAAATATTTGTGATTTCTCTAATGTCACCAAAATAAAATCCCAAATTATTTGAGAAGTCCAATCCCTTTTAATATGCAGCACAGACTTAACTTACCTGTCTTAAATGGGAAAGGAAGAACTAAAACTATCTCTGTTTTCATATAATATTATCTTATATGCAGAAAACTTTAAAATTCAACAAAAAATTGTTAGAACTAACAAATTCAGCAAAGTCATAGGATATGATACAAAAAAAATCAATTTCATTTTCATACACTAACAATGAACAATCCAAAAAAAATTAAGATTATTTCTATTTAGAAGTTCATTATAAAGAATAAAATATTTGTGTATTAACTTAACCACAGTGGTAAAAGTAGTATATAGTATAGTGGTATTTTTTCTTATTCACTCTGCCAATCTTTATCTTTTGAATGGTGTATGTAGTACATTTACATTAAAGGTAATCATTGATTTTGACACAGGTCTACTAAATTTTTCTTATTTTTTAAAATCCCCACTCAAGGGCATGTTTTTTATTTGAGAGAGAGAGAGAGAGAGAGAGAGAGAGAGAGGGAGAGGAGAAAAACATTGGTCAGTTGCCTCCCCTACACTATCTAAACAAGAATCTAACCCACAACCTTTTGGTATACAGGAAGATGCTCCAGACAACCAAGCCACCCAGCCAGGGCTCTGCTATTTTATTCCTTGTTTAAAGTGTGTTTCTTGGGTTTCTTATTACTGTTCTTCTTTTCTTGCCTTACTAAAGATTAGTAACTGTGTTGTCTCTATGATTTTTTTCTCTACTTTTAAACAAACCAGGAAGAGATCTGTGTCCCCTCGCTCCCTTAGATGCGCTTCATCTTATGAATAGTTCGAGGTCTAAATTGTAGAGAAGAAAAGAAAAGTATTCTTACTGATGAGATCTTTAATTTATTTTCTGCAAAAGTAAGTTCCTTAAGAATTATACAATGGAGAGCAGAGACAGGTGTGTCCTTTTGAGCCTAAAAAAAAAAGTAAAATAGGAGAATCAGTGGTGATTTATTGAAGACTAGGGGCCCAGTGCAAGAATTTGTACACCTTGAAAGGAACTGTGGGCTGCGAGGCTGTGATAGACACAGGGGTGGGTCTCAGCCCATCCTCTGCACCCCCCCGGCCCCTTCCGTCATGGTCCCCACTCCTCTGTCTGCTGGCAGCCCCGCTCCTGCCTTCGCTGCTCCCACGCGCTGATGACGCTGACCCCGCTCGCAACCGTTGATGGCGTGGAGAGATTGGGGCCGGCGCTAGCAACAGGTGTGAGTGCTGGGCAGGACCGCGGCACATGGGAGCAAATAATTTTCAGTAACCACCAGAGGCTCACCCTGATGACAGCGACTGGTGCCCCACCTTGGTCTGGCACCTCTGCTCACCTGCTCCACCATCCCGCCCGGGCCAATGCCCACCATGTTCCGCACATATCCCCTGGTGGTCAGCACACATCATAGCAACCGGTTGTTCGGTTGTTCTGGTTGTTCTATTTGCATATTAGCCTTTTATTATATAGGATTATTAGAGGATGTTGTTTTCAATAGGTCACAACTTTGCAGGGTATCAGGGAGGTGATTTCAACTCCAGAAAAAATGATTTCACGATTTGGTTTGAAATGTAGAAAAGATAAGTGATGGGTTGCACATTAACAGCATCATATCATAACCTCAAGATACTATTGAGCAAATGTAACCATGATGGGATAAAGAAATGGGAAATTTTATCACTATAGATAGATGAATTGTATTGTGCTACTCTAGAGTAAGTAGGATGGTTCAAATAATACATTAGATTCAATTTCCTGATCTCATTATAAGACAGACCTCAAAGTTAGTTTTAATATGATGTTAAATAAATAACAAAACATGGGTAATGGGGGGGGGATGAGGACACATTTGTAATTCCTTAACTAATAAAGAATTTAAAGATAAAAAAATCCAAAAAACAAGGTTAATCTCTCCCCATATAATTTATATGCATATATGCATTACCCATGGACACAGACAATAGTGTGGTGAAGGCCCAAAACAAAACAAAACATAACTCTCTGTTCTCACATCTGAATTTTTATGTAGGATTCACATGGAAAACAACAGTATTTGTTCTAATATTTGTGTCCCATCTAGGCGGTCAAGGTTTAAATGAGCTTGAATGAATATTAAGAACATACCTAGTGTCTAATATACTTGCTGGTATAAAATAGGGGCAAAATGCCTAATTTTTATTATAAATTAATAAAATGTGATCTATATTTTAGGAGAGAAAAGAGAACCCAACCAAGAGAAAATAACTTGGTCAAAATTAAACAATTATTTAATGCCTGAGTCTGGGTTTGCTTATAAATGCTGACCTCTTAGCACTGCTGAAGCTTCCTCTGTGTCAAGAAGATAACAACCAACGACTGGCAGTTCAGGCATTTACAGCATTTCTAAAAACATGAGAACTGACAAAACATGAGTCAAGATGAGTATTCTGAGAGGTGTAAGAAACAGAGTATAAAACATTTAAGGAGGTTAATTAGAGGTCAGCATTTATTTTTTTATCTGAAAAAATTCTCTATTCAATATCTTAAGAACATATTAAAATTTAGGTAGCACAAACCACTCAGCAAGTTGTAGAGGCAGGAAATTGTGACTGTGGTTTAGCTACCATTGCTAGAGGGTTTGCATTGGCACAGAGTGAGGAACAACAACTGGGGGCAGATGTCATGCAAGAGTCACAGTGCAAATCACTTAGCTTTTCAAGGTCTCTATCCAATCATCTTCCGTTTATTCTGTGCCTCGTATATTCATGTTCACTTTATATCTAGTTTTATAAAAATATATTCTTTTTGAAACACTTATTTGTAGAACTGTACTGTAAATATACTTGTAAGTACATTCTTATAAAATGAAATTACATGAGTAGTACAAAATCTTTTAAAAATTACTGTAAGAATATTTTCTTACACATCTAATAAGGTATTGGTTTTGCTATTGACAAATAAATTCAAATGAACATTTTCACATGTTTAAATGTAATAACCTGTACGATTAAGCTAGTGTCATTTTCCTGACATCTCTTTATAACCTATTGAATATAGATTATTTCATAGTAAAAATAACTTTTCCTCCAAAAAAGGATTTTTTTCTTGACTTATTCCTTATTCCTTTGATTAAGGAATAAGTCAACGATTAAAAGAAAGTAGAAGGAAACAAGCAGCATAATGGCGATTTACAGTTTTAATAGACAACATGGTAATGAAAATCGTTTAGAAATGACCAATACGTAGAATTTGAGAGAATAGAAAATGTAGCCTCTGCCTGAGAACCAGAGAGTTTATGTCATTTCTGGAGGCAGGAACCAGCCCAACAGCACCAGGTGATGTCACACAGGCAGGAGAGCTGCCGAAGTGATAAATGTGAGGAAAGACACACGTAGCACTTTCTTGCAAATCCTAACAGGTATTACCAAAAAGTCTGAACCAAGTTCGGTTTAACAATCAGTTTTTAATCTCTCCTACAGAGTGAGGAAACCTCTGTGGTTACTAGATAATTGGTGACAGAAGTCCTGGAAGTAAAAAAGATTCACCAACCTTTGAGCTTCATGTGAACCCAGAAGTCCCATTTGAGTCTCACCTAATCATTGCAAGTTTCCCTACTAAGGAAAACTACCAGTCCAATTAAGTGGGAGACCACGTCATCAGATTTAATTTAGTCCCATGGAAATGGGGCCAATTAAATGCATGTTCTGTCGACCAGCACATTCCAGTTACTGCAGGGTATGGTATTTAGTGAGAACATGTAAAAGTAGGAAAAAGTAATCCCAGTTATAGCATTTTTTGTGGTAATGTAAACTACGTGGAAAAACTCAATTTGTGAAATGAATTTTAATGTTTTTTTAAATAAAATATTTAACTTAAATAATATTGATATTGTGTTTAATCAACTTTATCTATTCTGGTTATATATGTTAAGCATATCTGATTGAATAATGAACCTAAATTCTAAAGAATCTAGTATGATAATAATCTGGTGTCCAACACAAGACAAACACAATATATCCTGTATAGCCTTCCCATTGCATTATTTTCTTCACACACACACTCTTATACTCAAACACATAAATAGTCTGGACTATAAAAAGTGCTATTTTAATATAAAACTTTATATTATTCATATACTATCACTTTCTAAACTTCTTTTCAGTTTAACTACAGAGAATAATTCAGAAAATACTTTTGAAATCTTTTCCTAAATATTTCAATTAGGAAATTTAAAATCTTCCTTCCAATCCAAGTGTAATATTGCCAGTCTTTTATAAAATGAAGGCAATTATTTAAATTTACCAAAGGAAATGGCATTTTAATGGCATATGTTAAATACTTATTTCCATAGCGAATTATATAATACTTCAGCTAATTTCTAAAATTCGAATTTTAAAGAAACTGTTAAGGGACACTTGAGATTGTGGTTTCCTTAATTAGCATGCCATCAGCTCATCAGATTTCTATACTAATCAGATTATTCTCTGTTTGAAACTATTATTAAAAGTGTTGTTAAATAAAATACTAATAAAGGCCAAATAACAAGTGGCACAGATATTTTCAGCATGTATATCCAACAAAGGGCTGGTATTGTTATCTGAGAAATGTGTGGGCAGTCTTTCTTCGTTGCTAATGGAAGTGGGGTTTTGGGGGTGCCCCTGCAATAAGCATTTTGGAAGCCCCCACGGGATGGTGAGATGTGATAGAAAGCTTTATTTTTGTGGAATTACATTTCTGGGTCCCCTTTCCCTTAATCCAGTCCTGGAAAATGTGCAGCTGGGGATTCATCAGAGCTAAAAGCAAAGCCAGTGTCCAGAGTTTCCATTAGATGGTGGAGCTGGGTCTGGTGGAGCATTGCAGTCTATGAGTCCATTGTGTGTGGGGTCCACATGGGGGTGAGACATGTGGGCGAATGCAGGAGCGTAAGCGTCCTGCAAGCCTGGGGTCAAGTGCAAGCAAGCCAGGAGAGCAAATTCCTTTGTTTAGGAGCTTAAATAGCTCAAGTCTTCCCACACTTGCAGTAGCCACACTTACTCTGGCCAATGGCCTGTTCCAAGGTGTGACTGACAGTAAAGTACCTTGCCTATTTCACCCAGACATTACTGGGTGTGCATCTAAACTGCAGCTTCCTGGCAAAGCTACACAAATGGAATGCCCATAATATGTGGCCTTCCCTTTGCTCCTTTCCAGTTATTCATAACTAGGTTAAGTTGCAGGTGCAACACTATCAATATCAAAATGTATAAGGATTTCTACTAAATCATGCCTACTGTTAGGTATTTCCTAAAAGAGAATATCCAAATGGTTCATAAAAATATTAAAATATAGATTCCTTCAGATTATGAGACTAACACACTGCCTGCTGCTCTAAGGAGGTAGGACTAGGTGGAAAAGGTGAAGGGATTGAGAAATATAGAATGGTAGTTACAAAACAGTCATAAGGATATAAAGTACAACACAGAAAATATAGTCAATCACCTATAATAATAAAAGCATAATATGCTAATTAGACCAGGCGTCCTTCCGGATGTCCTTCCTTCCGGACAAAGCTGCAGAGGGTGGGGGCCAAGGCAGAAGTGGCAGAGGCCCCCAGCTGCAATGGCTGGCGGGGGCCATGGCCAAGACTTTGCACCAATTTCGTTCATCAGGCCTCTAGTATCATAATAATTGTGTATGGTGCCAGTTGGGTACTAGAAATATCAGACAGAGCATTTAGTAATGTATATGATTGTCTAAACATTATGCTATATTCCTGAAACTAATAAAAAATATTGAATGTAAATTGTAATCTATTTTTTAATCTAAAGAATATAGAATTCTTAACAGTATCCAGATAAATACAAAATAAAACTACCATGAAAAATAATGACCACATATAGATATGTTATGTCTAAAATATAAGGATATCCATAACTGTTTATAAACATGTGGCTCAATAAGAATCTCCACACATTTCTGTTGGAAGTCTAAATTGTTATCACCTCTGTGGGGTGACTGTGGGGCAATGGCGGGGCCCCCCCAACTAATTGCATTGTACCTGCCTTGGCTGGTCTGGTGCCAGTGTGTGTCATAGCATAGTTGTCAATGCCTATTATAAAATGCCAATGGTATATTTCACAGATCTAGAAGAAATATTCCTTAAATTTATATGGAACCAAAAAAGACCCCAGATAGCCTCAGCAATCCAGAAAGAACAACAAAGTTGGAGGGATCACATTACCAGATATCAAACTATACTACAAAGCCACTGTAATCAAAATAGCCTGGTACTGGCACAAGCATAGAACAATTGGAATAGAACAGGGATCTCAGAAATCAACCCACAACTTTATGGTTATTTAATATTTGACCAAGGAGGCAAGAGCATACAATGGACTAAAGACAGTCTCTTTAATAAATGCTGTTGGGAAAAGTGGATAGGTACATAAAAGAGAGAGAGAGAGAGAGAGAGAGAGAGAGAGAGAGAGAGAGAGATGTGTATGGTGCCAGTTGGGTACTAGAAATATCAGACAGAGCATTTAGTAATGTATATGATTGTCTAATCATTATGCTATATTCATGAAACTAATACAAAATAATATTGAATGTAAATTGTAATCTATTTTTTAATCTAAAGAATATAGAATTCTTAACAGTATCCAGATAAATACAAAATAAAACTACCATGAAAAATAATGACCACATATAGATATGTTATGTCTAAAATATAAGGATATCCATAACTGTTTATAAACATGTGGCTCAATAAGAATCTCCACACATTTCTGTTGGAAGTCTAAATTGTTATCACCTCTGTGGGGTGACTGTGGGGCAATGGCGGGGCCCCCCCAACTAATTGCATTGTACCTGCCTTGGCTGGTCTGGTGCCAGTGTGTGTCATAGCGTAGTTGTCAATGCCTATTATAAAATGCCAATGGTATATTTCACAGATCTAGAAGAAATATTCCTTAAATTTATATGGAACCAAAAAAGACCCCAGATAGCCTCAGCAATCCAGAAAGAACAACAAAGTTGGAGGGATCACATTACCAGATATCAAACTATACTACAAAGCCACTGTAATCAAAATAGCCTGGTACTGGCACAAGCATAGAACAATTGGAATAGAACAGGGATCTCAGAAATCAACCCACAACTTTATGGTTATTTAATATTTGACAAAGAAGGTAAGAGCATACAATGGAGTCAAGACAGTCTTTTCAATAAGTAGCATTGGGAAAATTCAACAGGTACGTGAGAAAAATGCAGCTAGATCACCAACTTTCACCATACATAAGTATAAACTCAAAATGAATAAAAGACAAATGTGAGTCACAAAACCATACAAATACTAGTAGTAAAATAAGGCAGTAAAATCTCAGACATATGGAGTAATGTTTTTGCCCATATGTCTCCAAGGGCAAGAACCCAGAAAGAAAAATAAAATAAACAAATGGGACTATATCCCATAGAACAATTGGAATAGAACAGGGATCTCAGAAATCAACCCACAACTTTATGGTTATTTAACATTTGACAAAAAAGGTAAGAGCATACAATGGAGTCAAGACAGTCTTTTCAATAAGTAGCATTGGGAAAATTCAACAGGTACGTGAGAAAAATGCAGCTAGATCACCAACTTTCACCATACATAAGAATAAACTCAAAATGAATAAAAGACAAATGTGAGTCACAAAACCATACAAATACTAGTAGTAAAAAAGGCAGTAAAATCTCAGACACATGGAGCAATGTTTTTGCCCATATATCTCCAAGGGCAAGAACGCAGAAAGAAAAATAAAATAAACAAATGGGACTATATCCAACTAAAAAGCATCTGCACAGCAAAATAAAACATCACAAAATGAAAAGGGTAGGCGCAGTATGGGAGAACATATTTGACAATGATTCATATGATAAGGGGTTAATCTCCAAGATATAGAAATAACTTATACAACTCAACATCAGGAAGACAAACTATTCAATTAAAAAATGAGCAAAGGACCTGCATAGACACTTAGAGGACATACGTGCAGATGGCTAACGGACATATGAAAAGAAAAATGCACAATGCCAGAATCATCAGGAAACTGCAAATTAAAACTACAATGAGTTTTCACCTCATACCTCTCAGAATGTCTACTATCAATAAACCAACAAGTGCTGGGAGGATGTGGAGGAAAGAAGCCCTAGTGCACTGTTGATGGGAATGCAGACTTGTGCAGAGACTGTGTAAAACAGTATGGAGATTCCTCAAAAATTAAAAATGGAACCTCCTTTTTACACAGCAGTCCTACTTCTGGGAATATATAATAAAAATCCCAAAACACCAATCAGAAAGAATACATGCACCCCTACATTCATAGAAGCATTATTTAGAATAGTTAAGATCTGTAAACAGCCCAAGTGCCAAGTAGATGAGTGGATAAAAAAAGCTGTGGTACATTTTCACAATGGAATACTACATGGCTGTAAAAAGGCAGCAACTCTTACCCTTTGGGACAGTAGAGATGGACCTGTAGATTATTATGCTAAGCGAAATAAGCCAAGCAGAGAAAGACAACTACCATATGATCTCACTTCTATGTGGAATTTAATGAATAAATTAAACTGATGAACAAAATAGAAACAGAAACATGTTTATATGGAACAATCTGACAAACATCAGAGGGGAGTGGGGAAGGGAGGACTGGATAAAGGAAGGTGAAGGAATTATCCAAATAAATACATGCATATCCTATGGACCCAGACAATAGTGTGATGAAGGCCAAGGGAAGTGGGATGGAGGCTGAGCGGAGGTGAGAAAAGCGGGGGAAATTGGGGACATCTGCAATAGTGTCAACAATAAAAATTTAATAAAAATATTTGGGAAATAGATTTTATTTTAAAATGTTATTTCAAAATAAATAAATTTTCAAAAAATAGTTTTAAAGAGATTCCTCAAAAATTAAAAATGGAACCTCTTCTTTACACAGCAGTCCTACTTCTGGGAATATATCATAAGAATCCCAAAACACCAATCAGAAAGAATACATGCACCCCTACATTCATAGCAGCATTATTTAGAATAGTTAAGATCTGTAAACAGCCCAAGTGCCAAGTAGATGAGTGGATAAAAAAAGCTGTGGTACATTTTCACAATGGAATACTACATGGCTGTAAAAAGGCAGCAACTCTTATCCCTTGGGACAGTATAGATGGACCTGTAGATTATTATGCTAAGCGAAATAAGCCAGGCAGAGAAAGACAACTACCATATGATCTCACTTCTATGTGGAATCTAATGAATAAATTAAACTGATGAATAGAAACAGAAACATGTTTATATGAAACAATCTGACAAACATCAGAGGGGAGTGGGGAGGGGAGGAATGGATAAAGGAAGGTGAAAGAATTATCCAAATAAATATATGCATATCCTATGGACCCAAACAATAGTGTGATGAAGGACAAGGGAAGGAGGGATGGAGGCTGGGTGGAGGCGAGAAAAGTGGGGGAAATTGGGGACATCTGCAATAGTGTCAACAATAAAAATTTAATAAAAATATTTGAAGAAATAGATTTTATTTTAAAATATTATTTCAAAATAAATAAATTTTCAAATTTGCACCGAAGTCTTAAATGTGTACAGTAAGAGGTTACCATAGAGGGGAAACATATTTTTCAGTCACTGTCTTATTTTAAAGGGCAGAATCTTCACATTTAAGGAGATGGAGAAGGAGATGTCACTAAAAGGTGATTAATGAAATCCCTTCTATTGCAACACTATATTATTGTATAATAAACCTTCTAAAAGAAGACATTTATGAGAGTGAAAGGAGACACTATCAATTAATTTTTCTGAGCACCAGCCATTAAACCCAGACTCTTTCAGGCAGACTAAGAAGTCCATTCTGATATAAACAATTAATTGAATAAATAAATGTAAAATGAGAAAATTTTTCTTTGCATTCTGTAGGTCAGACCATAATTTTTATTGACTTGCTTCTTCTGACCTATTGTGGAAGACAGTGAATTCCAAGAAAAACTTTTGAATTATTACATCCATCCCATTTCATTCTAGTACAAATGTAGTTTATAGAAACATTAGTTTATTACATATACTTATATATGTGACATGTTATATCCATCACGTATCTATCCTATCCAATAAAGAGGGAATATGCTAATTGACCCTCATGCCATTGCAAAGATGGCGGCACCCACAGCCAATAAGGAGGGAATATTCTAATTGACTGCCCCATCCTCATAGATGGCAGCGCCCACAGCCATTAAGAAGGGAATATGCTAATTGACTGCCATGCCCTCAAACATGGAGGTGCCCACAGCCACAAGATGGTGGATTCCAGTCCCCTTAGACCAGGGGTGGGCAAACTTTTTGACTCGAGGGCCACAATGGGTTCTTAAACTGGACCGGAGGGCCTGAACAAAAGCATGGATGGAGTGTTTGTGTGAACTAATATAAATTCAAAGTAAACATCATTACATAAAAGGGTACGGTCTTTTTTTTTTTTAGTTTTATTCATTTCAAACGGGCCGTAGTTTGCCCACGGCTGAGTTAGAACCACCACAAAAGTGCTCTGCTCCTTTAAGATGCAGGACTACTGGCGAGCACTCCCAATTTTCCTTCACTGAAAATCTCATTGAATATAACAGGGAAGCCATCGAACACTATGTCTTTCTATTACAGCCAAGTGATTTTCGCAGTAGGCAATCTGCTAGTACACTGCAGGAGCCCACACTTTGAAATACAATGGCACTGTGGGTACAGTTTGATGTGCGATCTCTTTTCAGTCCAGAGCTCTTCCTCCTGGCTGAATCCTGAGGGACACCCCTTCAGTGCATGAATTTTTATGCACCAGGCCTCTAGTATATTTATATTAGAGTACACGGTATTCAAAGGCAAGTTACTTCTTTTCTCATCTGTCTTTAGAATTAAAAATAACTTTATATATTCTTGAATTCTGAGATTATGATAATTTCTGTACATTAAAAAAGTGATTGTAGAGGAAAGATTATAAAATAAAAAAAATATTTTGTAGAAACCATAAATAAAGGATTGGACAAAATTTCGGGTTATAGATTATAGAATAAGGTTGAACTGGAAACAACAAATTCAGTATAAGTATAAAAGATTTTAGTAGAGCATAAAAGTCAAGATATGCTCAAACTATGCTTTCTATATTTGTCACAATGACATTCTTATTAGTTTGATATTTACAGATACTTAATAAAAGTACAAAATAAAATAAGCTTTATTAAAAATTTTTGAGGAAAAACTGACACACTGTTTTTGTTTTTGTTTTTTGTAATAATAACCAAAATACTTTCCCTGCTGCAACTACCTGTGACTGAGAGCAACACTAATAAACTTGAGCTTTGTCAAAGAGCAAGTGGATATCAAAACATTGAGTTTCTGAATTTATTTCACAAAGATTTGTGGGTTGTTTTTAATTTTTAAAAACAACTATCACAAAAGGTAGGTTTTGTGTAAGAAAAAATTAGTCATTTTTCAATCCCAGAGATAAATGTATGTCTATCACCCAAAGACATAAGTTAAAGTAATATTAATTACACACTGAATGAAAAAAATACTTTCAATATCTAAGTAATAACAATATCATATTGTGTGGTGTTTCCTTTTTGTTTTTCACCCCATCCTCTGACATGGAATGAAGAAGAATAAGTCAGTTTTAGAAGAATGGGACGAGAATTTTATATGGAAAAAACAACAGGAAGTTGCTATCAAAGGACTGTCATTTTTGGTTCTGGGGCAGAAAATATGTAAACAAAGAAAACAACCCAATACATAAACACAAAATTTAACCCTAAGGCAAACATTTCTCCTTATTTATAAATCTTGGCAAAATAATTGCAACAGCATCTGCCATTTACTAACAGTGTATGCGAGATTTCTGCTGACATCTACAAATGTCATATACGTTTCTTTTTATTCTAGAACCTTATAAGTTTAGAAATGTAGGTAGTGTTGTGATCCCAATAAGAAGAATGTTTGTGAGTTGACATATGTACCAGAGAATGAGGATAGCAGCAAAATAAGCCAACATTTTGTTATACTTTTTGAAAACTAAAGAATTGCTACATTTCTTTAATTAAGTGCTATTTTTTAATAATAATTTATTCACATTCATTTATTAGGTATGTGGAAACTTGATCAAGTGTTGGAGAAGCATTTCCTAAAGGTATTTGTTTATTTCATAACTTTATTTATTTTAGTTTTCAATTTATAGAAAAATTAAAAAGGTAGTACAGAGAATTTCATTTATCCTGTGCCTAGTTTTTATTGTTCTTGGCATCTTATACTAGAACTAGAGGCCTGGTGCACAAAAATTTGGCTTCTATTTGACTTCATTTATCTAATAAGTCCAAAGTTTAAGTCTATTGACTTTGACATTTCCAGTTTATTTAGCTATCTTTTTTTTTTGTCATAAAATTATGAGTAACAACTTTCAAGAGCTCTTATATGTTAAAGCTTAACTTAAACCAGAGAAAGACAGGTAGATAATGATAGATAGATAGATAGATAGATAGATAGATAGATAGATAATAGATAGTTAATTTTAACACTGAATTTGTAGATATTCCAATACTTTTCACTAGATTATTCTATTGTTAAATTTAATAAAGATAACATGATAACAATGGGAAAAATATTGTCTATCAAGTCCTTCCTGAGTAAAAATCAAAAAGTGAAAGGAGGAAACTTTTCTTTTCCACTATTAGATATTCTAAATTAATAAGAATAAAGAGATGATGCATTATTTTGTAACAGTTCATGCCAAATTTTCTATAGATACAAAAATGACTTATCTTCAGATTCATAATGATATTTGAAAGGATCTGTTATATTGCTTAATGCACTGTTTAAAAAACCAGAATAATGCTTAATTTTAGATGTAAAAAGAAGAGGTTAGGTAAAAAAAAATTGGTCTCATTCTAAATCAGCAATTTGGAAAACAAGACTATTTTTACCTTGTGCCTTATTTGGTATATTCACCATAGAATTAATTCCAAGAAAGTCAACTAGTTAAGCTAGTCTTATATTTTGTTCCTCATAGAAAATATATTTTCAGAGTTGTCTTATTAATATATCAGATATCTTTAAGTTATGAGAGATAGTAGCAATTGACATATCAATATAGACATATGCAGGTTTGTGTGTAAATACATCCTTTATTGAATATATTTCATATAAATATAGGTTTATTTAAACTTCTGCAGATATGAAATATTTTTAACCTAAACTGATATTTTGACTAAAATTTCTTATTTTTTCTAGGAGCACTAAAAACAGCAGAATATTTGCTTTTCATTTTTCTCCAAGACTTTGGCTTTTAGGATTTTAATTTACAGTATCCTCTTGGTATCTTCTTATCAAACTTCTTTTGGTCTTCAATATATTCCTGACCCTCCTAAAAGTAATTTTACTTTTGTGTGAAATTTATTTACCTTATTTATTCTGACTGCTCTGGATATTTATTTACAGGATATATATTTTTAAATATATTTTACTGATTTTTTTTACAGAGAGAAAGGGAGAGGAATAGAGAATTAGAAACATCGATCAGCTGCCTCCTGCACACCCCCTGCTGGGGATGTGCCTGCAACCAAGGTACATGCCCTTGACTGGAATCGAACCTGGGACCCTTCATTCCGCAGGCCGACACTCTATCCACTGAGCCAAACTGGTTAGGGCTACAGGATATTTTTAAAATTAACTTTCTGAATCCTTTCTATCTTAAAGACGTGAAGGTATCGTTGTTCAATAATACAATTAAAATGCAATTTTGCTATTATTCATTGAGATTATAAATAATCAAGTGTATGGCTGTCTCCTTTAATAGACATCTAACATGAAGATTTGCAACATAATTTGAGTAATGAAAACATGGCTTTATTAAATAGGTTACCAAGTATGCATTTTTAAAGCACTACTATCTCATTTTATACATTTAATGGAAATCTTTGATTTATGTTCAAATGAAATGAAAATCTATGGAACCCTAAGAATACTTTTTATAAGTAAAATCTGATAGCTTCCTGTTGATGCTTCAACTAACTTTTACTGAAAATTGTCAGTAGTGCCTTATATAAGCCAATTGGATGCCTTTCTCAAACCACAGGAATCCTTACTGTTCCATGAGTCATTCTCTGTGGGTTTACTTTGCCTTTGGATCGCTGTAGGGGTGCGAGGTCTTGAAACAGAATGAATGAATGAACAAACACACTCTAAGGAACCTAGACCTTTGTGTCTTGGCATGACAAAAACAACTTTCCTTTAAATTCGTCTCTCCGAATGAATAGTCTGATTGGTTTTATGTGCAGATGTTTGCAATTTTCTTATGCAACAGCCCAAGTACTTTAAGGCTTTCTGCTGATAAATTATAACGTGCCCTTCTTATAGCAAAACATGTCTGTCTTTAGAATTTCATAATAGCTTCTGATTTATGTAGCATATTAGTATTCCTATTGTTCAGGGTCAAAATAAAATAATTGTTACCAATAGATATTTCCCTCCTTTTACTTCTTTATTAATAGTCTAGGCTGCATTGACACTTGAACCAAAAGTCTCATCTGCTATGAATGTGCCATTTATTTTTGGTCCAAAGCCAATTGCATTGAAGTGCCCAATATGCATGAAACTACAATTTCCATAAAATGACTTGAAAATAGATGGCTGAGAACTTATAGTTCTATGACTCTTGTTTGAGGACCTTATTCTAATAACCACTTATGTGTAATCAGATGGACTTTATGCCACCTCATCTTGTAAATGGACCATGTGAATGTTTCCCTATTATTGCTGCCATAGCTCAAAGACCATACAAGGGATACTAGTAATTCTGCCTGAAACAAATTATTATTCTAATAATAGAAATTACAATGGATTTCACATAATTCATGCCTCTATAATGTGAAGACATATAAAAATTACTTAGGAGATGTAGAATTGAGCCATTAAAATGTCTTTTCTGTTAAATTTACCACTGAGATATTTTTGTAGATAAATAAATAAAAGAAAAACTATTTGGGGTTCACCTTATGTCATAAAGTATGTTATGATAACTACTATACTTGTTTCAGTATTTGTGAAATATAAATGTTAAAATAACTTAAAATAACTGCCCCCCCAAATATCATATTTTTGTTTAATCAGTTCCAGACTTTATTAAGTTTGTTGTGCTTTGTGTAAGTAATGATATTCAAAGATCTGCAGCTAAATTTTGATTATCTTTGATTAAGACAAATATTTAAACCTAAGAATTGAAGAAATATAGAAATTAACAAACTTTTTTTTGTTGTCAAGTACAGTTATTTAAAATTGTGAGGCAATAAGTATTGAATGAGACAAATATAAGTACTTTGTTAAATTTGAGCAGAAACAAATGTCCCATTAGCATTATATATAAATTGAAGAGTAAAATTATACAGTAAATCTATATACAGCACATATATAGAATATAGTTTGGAAATATATAATGTATTTATTATAACATGATAAAATCATGAATTAGATAATCCAAAGAATCATTGTAAAGCACTTAAAATAATAAAGATTTGACCAAAATGGGCAAAATTTTATTTTAACACTTGTTTTTCAGAATATTTGAAGGCTTTTTTTTTTTTACCAATATCCTGTGAATTAGTTTAATAATTGTCTAATACCAAAACTTGTAGGAGGTCTAAGATTGCATCTTCCATTCCAAGAGTTGAAAAGGAAATAAGAACTCCACTTTTGCACAGACCTGAGCCAAAACACCACTGTTAGCCCACACTGTGCCTGACATTTACATGTGGGTAAGGAGGTAGGTCCAGTAGGCCAGGCCTGGGTCCATCATTTATTCATCAGCTGAAAATGAAGTTAGCTCCATTTGAAATACATTGGACTCATGTGCTGGATTATCTGTTGCATTTTGAGATCATTATCCTCACTTTCAAAGTTACCTCTTTTTTGTAGAAAAGAAGCCATTATTACATTTTTCAGATTTCTTTGCCTTTATGGTCTCATGCGTTTGCACTAGAGTTTTCTTTTCTTTTTTTTAAATTGTTTTATTGCTTAAAGTATTACAAAAAGTATTATATATGTCTCCTTTTTCTTTTCTCCCCTTGACCTTCCCTTAGCCTCCCATACCCCCCAGAGTCTTGTGTCCATTGGTTATGCTTATATGCATGCATATAAGTCCTTCGGTTGATCTCTTACCCATCCCCCCGCAACCCTCCCCGGCCTTCCCACTGTAGTTTGACAGTCTGTTCGATGTTGCTCTGCCTCTGTATCTATTTTTGTTCATCAGTTTATAATGGTCTTGATTATCCATAAATGAGTGAGATCATGTGGTATTTTTCTTTCATTGACTGGCTTATTTCACTTAGCATAATGCTCTCCAGTTCCATCCATGCTGTTGCAAATGGTAAGAGTTCCTTCTTTTTTACAGCAGCATAGTATTCCATCGTGTAGATGTACCACAGTTTTCTAATCCATTCATCTACTGATGGGCACTTAGGCTGTTTCCAGATCTTAGCTATGGTGAATTGTGCTGCTATGAACATATGGGTGCATATATCCTTTCTGATTGGTGTTTCTGTTTTCTTGGGATATATTCCTAGAAGTAGGATCACTGGGTCAAATGGGAGTTCCATTTTTAACTTTTTGAGGAAACTCCATACTGTCTTCCATTAGAGTTTTCTAATGTAATTAAATTATATGAGATTTAAAATGTAGAAGAGAGCGGAAACCTATTATTCTCTGGGGGCAGTTGCAGACAATGTCATTGGCAGATGTGAGAAGCCTCCAGTATTTTATTGGTGAAGAGTATGAAGATGGATCAATGGAAAAGCTAAGAAATCAAAACAAAAGAAATTTAGAATATGACAAATATTAATTAATTAAAAAGTACGTGTCTTGTCTGACTTATTTCACTTAGCATAATATTCTCAAGACCCATCCATGTTGTCACAAATGGCAGTGCTTCATCTTTCTTATGGCTGAGGAGTATTCCATTGTATTTATGTACCACATCTTCTTTACCCAATCTTCTAGTGAAGGATACTTTACTTGTTTCCATGTCTTTGCCACCTTGAATAATGCTGCAATGAACATAGGAGTGCATAAGATTTCACTCATATATGGGATATAAAACTGAAAGTAACAAATGAAAAACCAGAAAAACAAACAAAAACTCATGGACACAAATAACAGTTTGGTAGTTATCAGAGGAGGGTTGGGGGATAGTAACTGAGGATATTTTTCCATTTTTTCTTAGAGAAAGTGGAAGGGAGAAAGGAGAAAGAGAGCCAGAGAGAGAGAGAGAGATACATCAATTGGTTGCCTTCTTCACATGCCCCAACTGGGGCCAGTGAGCCTGCAACCCAGGTATGTGCCCTTGACTAGGTATAGAACCAAGAACCTTTGGTTCTTGGGCTGCTGTTCTAACTACTGAGAAACACAACCAGGGTTATAAAATCTCATTTAATTTTTGTAACAAATTTGAGACATTCTGAGAAACAGAGAGATTAAATAGATTGCTCAAGTCATATAGCCATTAATAATGTAACAAATATTTGAAGACTTAAAGACTGACTCTAAGGCCATACCTTTAATTCAGTAGTTTCAATTGTATAATGATAATGTTGTAATAGATACTGAGTTATATATTTTATGCTACTAAATTTAACAATTTTAGATCGTGAAGGTTATTTTTAAAAGTAATATAAGCATAAGCACTAGTTCTTTATGTGTGATATGTTAGAGAAGTTTTTATGTAGAATAATTGCAAGAAATTACAAGTTAAAATAATTACTTTTATCATAAACTAGTGGCCTAGTGGCCCAGTGTATGGATTCATGCACATTGAAAGGAAATTAATTAGAAGAAATATTTTAACATCGCTATTTGCCCTTTCTCTATAATAGAAGTGTTAGAGATGAAAGAAAATTAGTAAAATGTATATGCATATATAAATTGATTAACAAATAAACAATAACAACTGATATAACAACAAAGACATGATATAAAAACAACAAAAACATGATATAAAAAAACAAAAACATGATATAAAAATATTGATAAAAACAATGTCTGATAAATTGATTAAACTTATTCTAATATCTTTCTGTATACCACATTAAGAGTAAAAATACTTTCAGAGTGCTTGACTAATTTACCTTGTGATGAAGTATTTACAACTTTAACATCACACGCTCTTCGAACTTGATAGAAAGCAACATATAACTGACCATGCCTGAAAACAGGTTCAGGTAGGAATGTTCCTACTCTGTCTAGAGTTTGTCCTTGTGATTTATTAATAGTCATCACAAATGCTGGCATCACAGGAAACTGTCTTCAAATTAATTTAAATGGGAGGCCAGCCTCAGATGGGAACAAATCAATTCTTGGCATCAGAACAACCTCTCCTTCCGCAGATCCTGTTAATAGTTCAGCTTCGATTATGTTAGGTTGCAATCTTTTGATAATAAATCTAGTACCATTACAAAGACCTCACTTACTATTAATATTTCTCAGGAACATGATGATTGCACCTACGTTCAATTTTAATTTATGACACAGCATTCCCAAAGGCGTAATACTATTAAGAAATTCGATGGGAACTTTATATGTATTGCGCATGTGCGAGTCAACATTTATTTTTAAACTAGAGGCCTGGTGTATGACATTCATGCACTGGGAGGCAGGAATCCCTCAGTCCAGCCAGCGCCCTTTCGCAGTCTGGGAGCCCTCAGGGGATGCCCGACTGATGGCTTAAGCTGCAGTCAAACATCCTTAGCACTGCCCTGGTGGTGGGCCACTGTGCTCTCCAGCTGTCATCCCTTGGGAGAGCACTGACTACCAGGGGGCAGCTTCTGCATTGATCATCTGCACCCTGGTGGTCAGTGTGCATCATAGCAACTGGTTATTCTGCTGTTCAATCAATTTGGAGATTACCCTTTTATTATATAGGATTGGCAGTGCGCATCATATGTACCTGCTGGTCGGTCGGTCCCTTAGCCTTTTATATATATAGATACTTATATGAACTATAATATTAGTTTAAACTATATATATAGTATGTATACTCAATCAACACTGAAATTAAAAAAATGTTTTGCAAATTTGCTCATTTGAAAATTTGTAAAATAACTTACCTTCTTCATAGGATAGAAATTCTTGGAGCATAATATTTACTTCATAATAACCACTACTATTATTAAGTAAATAGAACGTCAATAAACAAACTTTTTTTAAGTTCATAATTTTGGCAAAAAAGGGGTTGCCAGTTTAGTGTGTATGCTTATATGTATCACTCATATTGGTTAATTCCAGAATGTGCTGGAGATACTGATAATATTGTTTTTAAGCCATTTAATTTTCATAATACACTTAATTGGAAAGAAAAACTACCTCAATTGTATGAAAATCAAAACCCTATTTCAGAAAATTAAGAGATTGACAAAATTAACAACATTTCAAATATATAAGTGGGTACTTATTCTTTCCTATAAGAAAATTCTCATTATAAAAGTATTTTAAGACATTATCTCATATATGTCATAATCTCCTTTAAACTATTATATTTAAAGAAACATATTAATTATATTTTATGCTACAAACCGGTTTTGGCGATTTTTTCAACTTATATAAATATAGCCACAGCTTGAATAGTTTTTGCAAAATCATACATTGTCAATTTTTTTCAATTAATGTATTCTTGGGATAGCCATCTGTACAGACAGTCTTGCTGTTTTATAAAACAGAGCAATCTGAACTCATTCTTGCAACATTTGACTACTATTACATAAAATAGTCATGGTTGCCATTAAAATAATCTAATGGAACAATTACAAAAAGCAATGACACTATAATAAAAGGCAGGTTATTATTCAAAGACATAAAACAAAGGTTCTTATTAAATTACACACAATGTTAAATTACATTTTGCAATAGTTTTGTGAGCATATACTATTATATTTGAATAAAATTTGTTTACATTAAAGTTGAATTCTCTTCTTAAAATCTCTGTTATCTAAGTGAATTGACAAAGAAAAGAAAAATTAGTAAAACCTAGTTGCCATGGTAAAATGCAATCATATCAAGCCAGAATAGAATGAAAAATGCATAGCTCAATATAGGTCAATATTAATTTATCTGTTGTTTTTTCTATTACTACAGAGAATTGCTGTACACCAAACGTTGTTCTGAAGAGAAAGAAATCTCAATCAACACAATAACAAGGAATATAAGATTAAAATTAAATTTTTATTCAATTACCTAGGCAATGTTAGGACAGAAGGATAATACCAAAATTATAAATTCTGTTTGTATTTTATTATAAGCTATACATATATATATATTTCTTTACTGAGTAAACATGTGGCAGTAAAAGAAACATTAGATTGAAATTCTTTTCATGACATTTAAAAAAATGCCCTATCAAAAAGTCCCATTGAGGGAAATCTATAAGTAATGAGCTGATATTTGCCTTCTTGTAAATATTAGTTAATTTACTAAAAATAAAATTGCTTAAAATTATGACTAAGATATTTTGAGTGAAAATCTTGGTAGGAAAAGATTAGAGAAATAATTATTTACTTTATGATCTTATTGAAGACTTAGTGTTCAATATGCATGTAAATGTATTTTGAATATGCTCTTCTGGGTATGAATTCACTTTATTATTAGAGCACTTGTCATAGCTAAATAAGTGAAAAGCAGATTAAATGAGTCACTGTATCTGCTGACCAGCCTTGACTCTCCCATGAACTAGCCAAGTGACAATTCCCTTGCTATCTCAGCGAGAACTGGAGCATGGAAACACTCATTTCCTCATAGCATTATCCATCCTAAATAATAAATAGGTAATATACAAATTGACCATCACACCCTCACATAAGATGGCTGCCCGGTGTGGTCAAAGATGGCTGCCACCATGTGGTCACAACATGGCCACCACAAGATGGCCTGCAGGGGAGGGCAGTTAGGGGTGACCAGGCCGGCAAGGGAGGGCAGTTGGGGGCGACTAGGCCTGCAGGGGAGGGCAGTTAGGGGTGACCAGGCCGGCAAGGGAGGGCAGTTGGGGGCGACTAGGCCTGCAGGGGAGGGCAGTTAGGGGTGACCAGGCCGGCAGGAGAACAGTTAGGCATCAATCAGGCTGGCAGGGGAGTGGTTAGGGGGTGATCAGGCTGGCAGGCAGGCGAGCGGTTGGGAGCCAGAAGTCCTGATTGTGAGAGGGATGTCCGACTGCCAGTGTAGGCCCAATCCCACAGGGACCAGGACATCCCTCAAGGGGTCCAAGATTGGAGAGGGTGCAGGCTGGGCTGAGGGACACCCCCTCCCAGTGCACAAATTTCATGGACCGGGCCTCTAGTCTAAGTAGTAAAAGCACATTTAGAACAGTGATTTTCAAACTGCAGTACATGGGTCTATTGAAAAAAAGAGGAAGCAAAGTAAACAAGACCTCTGTCCATCCTGTCTTCAACCAGACTGAAGCTTCGATATTATTTTATGTAATGGTTTATACTGTCAAATTTACTCATGGTGTATATATATTTTTATCTATTTAGATATAATCGTATATCATTATATATAATATAATGAATACATATGCTTTAATTGTATGTTACATAATATATCTATATATTTAATAAATATTTACATATGATTACATATATGTGCATATATATAAATATAGATACAAGTATGTATATATACATATATGCATATCCTATATAACAAAACCCTAATATGCAAATGGACTTAATATGCACTGGTCGCTATGATGTGCACTGACCACTAGGGGGCAGACACTCAATGCAGGAGCTGCTCCCTGGTGGTCAGTGCACTCCCACAAGGGGAGCCCCCTCAGCCACAAGCCAGGCTGATGGCTGGCAAGCGCAACGACAGTGGTAGGAGCCTCTTTTGCCTCCGTGGCAGACGGACAAACCCAAAGGGGTCCCAGACTGCAAGAGGGTGCAAGCCAGGTTGAGGGACACCCCCCCACACAGTGCACAATTGTCATGCACCGGGCCTCTAGTGTGTATATATGTATATATACACATGTGTCTATGTATTCTTTAGAAAGTTCTGACACAATCTTTGTTCATTTGTGATTAGCAATTTGAGTTGCCAATTCATTTCAACTATAAGAAACATTTTTAGTCCTACATATTGTAATTACTGGCCATTAAATCACAGTGAGCTGATTGCTGTATGTACGACTTTGCTTTGCTAAAATTGAATGTTTTGATTGAGTACAGTTTCCATCAGTAAACATTTATAGTAATATAATTGTATCCAAATACATATCTTAAGTGAAAAATAAATGTGTGTCTAGATTTAGGTGTGATATATGTTCAATATTGAGTATCTGCAGTCCTTTTTTTTCTTAATTTCTGTCCAGATATTTAAGATGTTTATTTAAAAAAAATTGTCATGCAATTAATTTAGACATAGCAATATTGTTATAGGAAACTAGTGGGCAATAACTCTTCTTTATTTTGTACTCTGAGAAAAATTGAATTATTCATTCAATTTTAAAGGGCATATATTATTGATATATTTATATGTTGAGATAATATTATAGAATAGGGAAAATAATATTTCTTAATGTCTATTACTAGTAATCCTTTGCATTCATACAGATTTTAAATTTGACATTTTTTTCAGTCATAGATTTTATATTCAACAAAACTGTCTTAAACTTGTTTAAGTAAAAACCTAAAGAAGCAAGGATTTCAATTAAGTACATGTAAATAATTTAAGGACAATATACTTCCAAAAGAAAAATTTACAATATTATTCACCAAGCTTATCCTTAGCCATTTTTTATATCTTCTAATAAAATTCTTAGTGTAACATGAATTATAAAACAAAAATTTAATAATATTTTAACACTAACATACAGAGTGTATGATTTGTAAAATAAAATTTTTGTGAGGACATTTACAAACTAGAGGGTCTGGAATGACCACATTATAGTAGTAAACTATCTTTATAAATTATTAATAAATATTAACATTTGCAATATTTATTAATTCTGAATAAAAGTCTATAATGATACCACACCTTGAATGCCAGGTTCTTGAGTCTTAATGTCACATAAATGAGCACAGAGCTCAGTACAAGACCAAGTAGATAGAGTGTATTGAAAAGAGTTTGTGCATAAGGGAGTCTACCCAAAAAGAGAAGCCAAGTTCCTGGGAAGGTTCTTGTGGATGGCTTATATAGGGGTCTTGGGTGGAACAGGGCTTGGGAATGAGGATGAAGTCCATTGTTCCATGATCCTCATCTGGTGTTGGCTGATCCTGGGGTAGTCACAAGATGTTTTCCATGGTCAGTGGGCCACTCAAAGAGCCTGCAAAATAATCCTTGTGCAAATATTCTAGTTACTATTTAATTGGCAAAACAGTTGTTTTTGCAGAACATGATGTTAAGAAAGAATGTTATTGTTGATAAGGGTTAGCTAGCTAGCTTAGTTAGGCAGACAGGTGGGGTGGGGGGTGTGTGTGTGGGCGGGGTCCATAGAGGATAGAGGCATCTCTGTCCTGAGCAATTAAAGCAGCCATAAGTTAGATCTAAGCAGCCCTGACCTAAGGGGTAATAAAACATCTCCAGCCAGGACAACTGAGAGGAAGCCATAAGGGAGGTCAAAAGCCACTCCAACCTGAACAAATAAGATAACCAAAAAGTGAAGTGGGGATGTGGGGGTCGTGGGAAGTGATTACAAGGCTAAGGTCCCAAGGTGGGAAAGGCACAATAAGGGAAAGGGTGGTCTCCAGGATATATAATACCTCAGACAAAAGAGAGCAGTGGCCACCCTCCTTAGGAGACCCCTCTGTCCATGGAGAGACAGTGTTTTAGTATTAGAAACTTAGAATTAGAAGTTTTAGAGGTAGGATCTGCTTGCAATAAAGTTTCTATACTTCTCACCTACCACCTTTTGTCTCTGGCTTCATTCTCTGAATCCCTCTGGACAAGAACCCAGGAAAGAAATCACTCTTGCATCCTGCTCACCCAAAACACCCAAATCGTTGTCTTACGTTCTTCCCTTAACGGATGTGATTAGGTTAATTTCAACTATGGAATTTTACCAAAAGCAAGGAGTCATAGTCAAGCCTCTAAGATGCAGTTCTTTCCTTTCAAAACAGAGTCCATTGTTACCTACAGTGTCTCAATAAGACGGAGAATTGAGTTGCCAAGAAGGTCATCCAAAATTATCATAAAAAATTATCCCACCTAGTGTGACTAAGTCATTTACTGCACGTTTCATGTCTGTAGTCTATAATTAAAGGACTTTAATGCAGAAAGAAAGAAAAATACCGCCTTTGGAATAAAAATACCAAAGAATGCTAAAAAGAATAAGAGAATGAACTCAGTATTCATTTTCTTCGATAACCGAAGCAAAATAAATTTTGTCTTGGCATGTAACTTGACATGGAACACTGCTTATCACATAGAATACCACCTAGTTCTATGAACAGAGGCACATTCCCACTCATTTGTGTGTTTTTTATACTCTTCTGAATAATAGACTGCCTAATTAAGCAAACCTCTGTGAGGTGTATTTGATAATATAAATGAAAATGCATAAACCTGCCACAGAGCCAGAGACTATTTTCTACATGCAAGCATCTTTTATAAATTTCTTTAAGATACAGGGGGAAATAAAGAAAAGGCACTGAAAAAGTCTCTAACAATCAATCTACCTAGAAAAGCAGTCTGTTGCCATGGGAAGTAATTAGAGGAGATCTTTGCAAAGGTGCGTGAAGAGAGGGTGGGAGTGGGAGAGTGGAGCTGAAAGGGAGTGTTGCAGATGAAATCTCTTTCAACCCTGTGATTCAGAGGTGGTTGAAAGGTGCTGAGCCTTGAGGCTCAAGAATGAGTAAGAATTAATCAAACAAAAAGCTCCCTAGTGGGTCAAGCTCCCACTGACAAAAAGGAGCTCTGTACTGACAGAGGAGAGCTGTGCCGGCAAGGAGAGATGCTGAGCCACACGTTTATTTATGTATTATTTTTTTAAGTCACACACATTCATTTAACGTGTATATAATGAGCTCCTACATCGTGTCAGGCATGTCTCAAGATGAGTCCTAAATAGGGGACTAAATGGGTCGATAGCTGGAAAGAAATCATGGCAAAGGCTAATTTTAAAAATGCAAAACTTGGTGTTATTGTTCCTTCACAGGGAGACAGAGAAGCAAAGTTTCCAGGTGAGGTTCTACTCCTCATGCTGATTCAAGCCACAGGTTATCAACTGGCTGGCTATCTAAGCTAGAAATGAAAATTGATACCAACCCACATTTAATTTAAAAGATGAAGGCAGAATTTTAAGAAAACCAGAGCAGAAGTTAAACAATACAAATAGTTTTAGTGCAACTGCTTTTAAAGATTGTTTTCTTTGATCTGCTCAAAAACAAAAAAACAAAAAAGGAGGAATAATTATGAAAAGAGTCTAAACTTTGGGCCACTATATTGTCAGGAGCACATCCAAGTATCTCCTTTCCTGTGTAAAAGTCTATTATTTATTATACATACTTACATATTCATGAAGAAACCTGAAAGATGCCTTTAGATGATTGGGGTCTTGCAATAATTCCTAAGAATAAATACAAATGTGATCAAATTATGAGAAAGAAAAGTAGAGAAAACATCAGACAAAAGTTTGTAATGAAGTCAAAACAAAGATAAAGAATACTTTTGTCTAACATAGACTGCAGGAAAAAACCTAAGTTCAGAGAATCAAAATTATAATAAACACAGGGAGAAAAAAGGCCAGCTAACTGAAGAATGATATTTATATCATGTATGCCAATCATGTTTTTATTCCTTTATGAATCTTGACTAAAGTATTATTTGAAACCAAAATAAGATCTCACAAATTGTAAAAGTTTGGTAATAAAAATTATATTTAAATTATATTTGTATTTTAAGAAAAAAAGTGAAGATTAAGGGATTAGAACATAATGTAAATATGTATGTCCTGGTAATTTTGAAATGCTACAAATTACAAAGTTATAAATTTTTACAGCATGTGAAAGCTGAAATGATTTAGCCAATTTCCTGTTATAATGCCTATAATATCTTGTTTTTAAAAATACATTATAAATCAGAAAACATAACAAACTTTTATGAACCCCTTAAGTGGGTAGTAAATTATTTTTTTTTAAATAGCCTCAATATTTCACCTTTCTTTGCATCTATGTCCTTTGCAATCTTTCTTTGTATAAATACTCTTTGCAACATGATGTTATTGTTCTAATTATCAGAGTTAGAGTCCCTGTCCTCTTGAATCTAGATAACCTTTGCAATCTTTGTGAATTAATTTAGCCAATAGAATGTGTTAAAAACAGAGTTATGAAAAACATGGGCTTGGATCTCAGGAGGACTTGCTCTGGGAAACCCTGCCAACATAGTGTGAACAAGTCCAGGCTCCTCTGGTAGAGAATGAAAGATTATATTAACCTGCCAACAGCAATCTGTCCCACAAATATGGAAGAGAACGCAATGAAGTTCAGCAAAGCTGGCTCTCCCACAGCTGATTGCAGAGGCTTGAGCAAACACAGACCACAAGAGAAGAAATGCCCCACTCACCCAAATACTGACGAATGACTGTTTTAAGTTATCAAGTTTCAAGGTGGTTTGTTTAGCAGCAGCATTAATGTAAAATAATGAATATATGAGAAGAAACACAGGGTGGAATAAAATAAGTTTACAGTTGTGAACACAAGAAATAAAGAGTTTATTCTTGTATTGTTTTTTATTAATTATTGTATTATTTTCCATACAAACAACTGTAAACCTACTTTTGCCCCGCCCTGTATATATCTCACTTTAAATGATGCAACTTTATTTTAAAATTTTTATTGTTGTGTATGGTGTAAGTTGGTGGTATAGTTTCATTGTTTTTACATGTACCTGTCCAAACTTCCCAGCACCATTTATTAAAGAGACTTTTTATTCCATTGTATGCTCTTGCCTCCTTTGTCAAATATTAATTGATCATAAGATGTGGGCTGATTTCTGGGCTTTCTGTTCTGATCCATTGATCTATATACCTGTTCTTCTGCCAGTACCAGGTTGTTTTGATTACAATGGCTTTGTAGTATAGTTTGATATCCGGTATTGTGATTTCCCCCCGAACTTTGTTCTTTTTCAAAATTGCTAAGGTTATGCTGGGTCTTTTTTGTTTTCATGTAAATTTCTGGAATATTTATTCTAGATCTATGAAATATGCCATTGGTATTTTAATAATAATTGTGTTGCATCTATAGATTGCTTTGTATAGTATGGCTATTTTAATAATGTGAATTCTTCCAATCCAGTAAAGGTCTTTTACCTCCTTGGTTAAATTTATTCCTAGGTATTTTTGTTGTTGTTATTGCAATTTTTAATGGGGTTGTTTTTTTAGTTTTTCTTTGTGAGAGTTAATTATTGGTGTATTAAAATGGCGTCAATTTCTGCTTATTAATTTTGTTTCCTGCTAATTTTCTGAATTCTTTTATTGAATCTAGTAGTTTTTTGGTGGAGTCTTTAGGGTTTACTATGTACAATATTATGTCATCTGAAAATAATGACACTTACTTCCTCCTTTCCAATTTGGATGCCTTTTATTTCTTTTTCTTATCTGATTGCTGTGACTAGGACTCCCAGTACTTTCTATAATAATAAAAGCATAATATGCTAATTAGACTGGAAGTCCTTCCGGACATCCTTCTGGGACGAAGCCGGGGCTGCAGTCACCGTGGCTGTGAGGGAGGGATCCAGGCAGCAGTGGCTGCTAAGGTCTACTCTTACACAGATTTCATACATTAGGCCTCTAGCAGACATCCCTGTCTTTTACATGATCTTAAGGGAAATGCTTGTAGTTTTTGCCTGTTGAGTATGATGTTGGCTGAAGGTTTTCATATATGGCATTTATTATGTTGAGGTATGATCCCTCTATTGACACTTTGCTAAGAGTTTTTAATATAAATGGGTAATGGGTTTTATCAAATGCCTTTTCTGTGTCTATTGATATGATCATGTGATTTTTATCCTTCATTTTGTTTATGTGATGTATCCCATTCATTGCTTTGTGAATCAACACCCCTGGAATAAATACCCCTGGTCATGGTATTGCTGGATTCCATTTGCTAATGTTTAGTTGAGAAATTTAACATCTTTTTTTGTTGTTGTTAATCCTCACCCAAGAATATTTTTTCACTGCTTTTCAAAGAGAGAGTGGAAGGAAGGGAGGGTGGGACAAAGTGTGTGTGTGTGTGTGTGTGTGTGTGTGTGTGTGTGTGTGTGTGAGAGAGAGAGAGAGAGAGAGAGAGAGGTGAAAGAGAAACACATTGATCAGTTGCTTCCTGCACACTCCCCAACTGGGCGTGAGGAGTGAACCTGAAACCCAGATACATGCCCTTGATGGGGAATCAAACCTGAGACCTTTGGTGTGTAGGCCGACACTCTAACCACTTAGGCACACAATTTTAGCATCTATATTCATCAGGCACATGAAAATCCTAGAGGAAACAAAGGTAGTAAAATCTCAGATATCTCACATAGCAACATTTTGCCAATAGGTCTACTAGGACAAGTAAAATAAATTAAAAAATGTCACTAAATCAATATGAAAAGCTTTGCACAGCAAAAGAAAACCCCATCAACAATATGAAAAGGGAACCCATTGAATGGGAGAACGGATTTGCCAATGATACATCTGATAAAGGGTAAATTTCCAAAAAATATAAAGAACTTATACAACTAAACACCAGGAAGACAAACAATCCAATAAAAATGTGCAAAGGACCTGAATAGACACTTCTCCAAAGAGGACATGCAGGTGGCCAATATAAATATGAGAAATGCTCAGTCAGTAGTCATCAGAGAGATGCAAATTAAAACTACAATGAAGTATCACCTCACACCTGCTAGAATAGCTACCATCAATAAATCAACAAACAACAAGTGCTGGTGAAGATGTGGAGAAAAGCGAACCCTTGTCCACTGTTGGTGGGAATACAGACTGGTGCAGCCATTGTGGAAAACATTATGGAGCTTCCTCAAAAAATTAAAAATGGAACTCTGCTTTGACCCAGCAATTCTACTTCTGTGAATATATCCTAAAAATCTAAACACCATTCAGGGAGAATATAGGCACCTCTACGTTCATAGCAGCATTATTTATAATAGCCACGATCTGTACACAGCCCAAGTGCCTATCAGTAGATGAGTGGATAAAAAAGCTGTGGAACTTTTGCACCATGGTATACTACATGGCTCTGACAAAGAAGGAACTCTTACACTTTGTGACAGCATTCATGGACCTGGAGAATATTTACTAAGTGAAATAAGCCACTCAGAAGAAGACAAATACCATAATGACCTCACTTCTATTGTGTAATCTCATGAACATAATAAACTGATGAACAAAATAAGCTGACAAACAAAATAGGATAGAGGCATGGATACTTGGAACAGACTAACAGATCTCAGAATGGTGGGCGGGGGGAGGAACTGGAATGGATTAGCAAAAAAAAACCCTCATATTTACATATATGCATAACCCATGGGCCCAGACAACAATATGGTGAAGACTGCGGGGGATGCTGGGTGGAGATGAGCAAAGAAGTGGGGAATATGGGGAACATCTGTAATAGTGTCAAAAAATAAAAAAGATTTTTAAGTTATATTTCACAAACAAAATCTAACACTAAGGTATATAACAGAGACATAGTATAAAAATAATAGTAAGTTAAAATTATTTTGAAAGGTTGAGAAATATATGTAAAGCTAAGTACTAAGTGGATGGGTGAAAAAAGTGAAAAGGTTAAGAGGTACAATTCACCATTTATATAAATAGTCATGGTGATGTGAAGTACAACATAAGAAATATAATCAATATTATTTTAATAACTGTATTGTGTCAGAATAGCATTATACTTATCAGGGTGATCACTTTGTAAGCTATATAAATGTCTAATCACTATGTTGCACACCTGAAAATAATATAATACTTTCTGTCAACTGTATTTGAAAAATTTTAAAAAATTGAAAAACTACTCAACCTTATTCTAGATCCCTTATAATACAACTAAAACGATTTTTAGGTTTAACGGGGTATCACAGGTAGTGGGTATAAAATTTTTCTGTGATTAAGATATTTCATTATTGACTTACATTCTAAACATGGTATTCTGTGGCAGGAAAATCCTCACCAATGAACCAAACCATTCAGGGCCCAAATAGTACCTAAATGAGGTAAGAGAGGATCTTAGAAATCCACAACCCTTTATGACTTCCTCCCTCTTTCTCCTTAGACAAAGTGGCTGCTGTCAGAGCCCTCTGAATGAAGATTTCTGTGGCAATGTGCCTCACAAGATGCCATTCTCTTTCATTAAATTTAACAATATTACCACCTTCTCATGAAAACTAACATATGGGGACAGAATACAGTATTCAAAGGTCAAGTCTTCTGGTAGAGCAGCCATATGTGTCCTTAATATGAGTGAACCATGGGGCCTGCAGTGCTGAAGCACTATTGCAATATTGTTGAATATTCTCAGTTGCAATTTAACTATACATGGGGTTAAATTTTGGGGTATGAAATTTCAGGAGAAATTTCAAATAAACAGAAGAACCAGGAAAATTATCATGAACTGAGACTGCCTTTTTGAATTCAGTGTTTTCTTGGGGAACCTAGACTGATAATACATCTTCATTTCTCAAGTGATTGTAGAGACCCTGGGAGATGGCAAATCCCCAATTACACCCTACGAAGCTCTTATTTCTCTCTGACTTCCTTCTACTCCTATGACTGTTCTTCACTCCACTTGATCCAGACTAACAATCTTGCTATTCCTCAGGGCCTTTGCACTGGTACTTCCTTCCCCTGGAAATGATACACCAGCAACATGCCACTAGATACAGGCATGGAATCTCTTGAACTTCCTGCCTTTGTGAGCCTGCTTGAGCAACAAGCACTATTGATTATCTTTATCCTGCTCTATTTTGTCTCCTTTCTCTATATCAGCATTTATAATCTTCTAAAATGCTTTATAATTTACTTTTTATTATAGATTATAGTCGGTTTATAAAAAATTTGTTGTTGAGAGCATGATTTTTTTGGATTAGTTTTGTTCTTGATAGGAATATGCAAATACATGGAACGATATCTGGCTACTTGTTAGGCACTCAATGACTAAGTAGAAGGAATGTGACATGAAGAATCTCACTCTCAATTTCTGACCTTGTATAAAGTACTAATTCAATTTATTAACAAATATTTTCGACTAAGTTATCATGAGAAATGGCAAACTGTGCTATTAGTATATTTTTAAATTATGCTCTTCTTTATTGAGAGCCATGAAGACTATAGAATAGAGATTTTAATTATGTGGTTTATTTGCTTGTTAAGAAGCTATGGCTGGCAAACTTTGCACACACATGCCAAAACACACACACATATGAATGCACAGATACATACTTTCATTACCATCTAATTCTCTGTTGTCTCTGGATTGTTCAATCTATGAACTATGATCAAATTTTTGAATTTAGAGGTTCTGGTTTTACATTAAAATACAACAGGGAGATGACATTTGTCCATGGTAAATTGAACATAGATCACACATGTACCAAAATAAGAGAAAATGCCAAATGCATTATGCAGCATAATAAACATAGAATATTTTAAAGGCAGTGAAATAAAGAAAAGAAGTTTACTAGTAAAAAAGTAGCTTAAGATGAAATTTAAAATTTAGAATTAAAGAATAACTAGTTTAAACAAATCAATGATGTCAAAAATTCCTCAAAAGTTTTGAGAAATAGATGTGGACTAGAAGTATTAACTCCCATCATAAAAAAAATGAAGAAAAAGTTTAGGGTGTCTTAGTCCAATCAGGATGCTATAACAAGTTAACATAAACTAGGCAGCTTAAACAACAGTTTATATCTCATAGTTCTGGAGGTTGGAAGTCAGAGGTCCAGGTGCTGGCAGATTCTGTGTCTAGTGCGAGCTCACATCCTGGTTCTAGCTGTGCTCTCACATGGCAGAAGAGAAGAAAGAACTCTCTGGGGGCTTTTTTATAAGGACACTAAACCCATTATCAAGGGCTTCTCCCTCATGGCCTAACCACCTCCCAAAGTCCCCACCTCCTAATACTATCGCATTAAAGACTGGTCCCAACATACGAATTTGGGGGGGACAAACATGTAGTCTAGAGCAGTGTGTGAGGATATGTCTTGCAGGTGTCAGCACACAGAACATTGAGAGTGTAGCTGCTTGGATCTCTCAGATAGAAAATCTCCTGAGAGCATATGTTCTTGTTTTGGTAGTGGGTGTGTGTGCATATGGTGGTTCTAAAGGTGTGTGAAGGTTGAGAGGGCAATACTATTGGGGCATAATAAAATTGAGAAGACTATAAAAGTTTTTAAACAATTCCCTGGGAGTAGAGATAATAGGCATTACTAAAAAACACTAAAATGTATCTTGCAATATATTAATAATAGTGCTCTGATTAAAACAGATATAAATTTATTAATGTTTTTATGCTCTTGAATAAAATCTATTTTTAACAACACATTAGGCTTGCCATTAAAATACGGACAGATTTATAAGTGCTAAAATGTTTCCTCAGTACTGTAAAGGAGATTTCAATGATGGATTCAATGAGTAATCAAAACAAGATATTCAAGGAATTAAAATTATTAATTTCTCTCAACACTAGACCTGTTTGTGAAACATCTTTGCTTTAACATTCAGGATCACTAGAAGTAGTCAGAAAATCCTTATTTCTATTTTACAAACAGCTTTTCCTGGGCTCAAAGAGGAAGAGCCTGGTAATAAACTTGACTAAAAATATATACTTTAAAAAATTCACTTTAGATAATAAAACAACATAAATAATGATAATTTTATATTTTAGGTATAGATTACATAATTTCTCACAAGCTCAAGTAATCTATAATAAGTTATCAAGAACTGGCTTCATTGTGAATCATGCACGACACAAAGAAATCATCTTGTACCCTGTCACGTTCTCATTAAATTGTAGTGGCCTAAAAAACAAAAATAATAAAAAAAGATGTTCTCATATCAACATCACTACATGTCTCCTACATTAGATAGTGCTTGGCAAAGTAATGATCATTCAAGGAAAATGTTGAGCCATTGGCAAGTCTAATATATTAGGTTGGTAACCAAATTCTTATTCTTTGATTTCAGTGAAGATTTTGATTTTTCTTTTGAGATTTTAATATATGTTTCATGTGAAATATATATTCAGGCTTTTAAAGAGGGGAACAAAACAATGATATAAAAAATAATTTATTAAAATTAACATATTTTTGCCCAGTTCTAACCCCCATTCTGTTTTGCACCCTATAAAAATTCTCCTTTATGCTAACTATATATATTAAGCATGTTTTTATTTTTCTGTAGCAATACTAACTTGATGACATTGTCAGGATTATTTTAGTTTTAAGTTTGATAGAAAGACTTTGGATCATTGAAAATTAACATTTATTCTTATTTAAAATCAACCACATTAATAGAACTCTTTCTCTTATCTTGTTTTCTTTTAAATTATCTTTTTAGTGAATATTTTTTGTATCTTATTTGCTATAGCTTGTCAATGAAGTTCAGGACAAATATAAATAGACTGAAATTCACTATAATGAGAAGATAGGAAAACTCCAAGTCTAATAAATAACATTCAAAATAATGACACAGGTCCTTAAAATCCGTGTGCATGAAATCAAATGAAATGAAATGTTCTTGAAGAGGCTAAATGTTATCCAACATACTGGCAGCAATAATATTGGAAGTAAACCACAGGTGTTACATAAACAGATAAAAAGAATTGTTGCAGTACTTTCTTATATCCTCTTCAGAATGTCAACTTTGAATTGCAGCCTCCACAAATAACATTTCCAAAGAGCTAGAGGCCAATGCTGGTTGAATGTTTTGCTATTATTGATAATTAACAGTTACTGAGAGTTTAGGATGCAATTAGGTGCTGCAATAAACATTAGCTAATCTGATGGCTATTTAGTCTAAAGTGATTATATAAATAGATTACATTTAGATTGAAGTAAAAGAGCAGAACTTTGAAGGGCTGGAAGGTAACAAATTAAGTGTGAGGAATTCTGTAGGAGAAAGAGTTCCTTTACTTATTTTTAAAACAGGTAAGCCTACACAGAAATGGAAATAATTTATTCATTTCATAAATATTTAACTGAATGCCTATCGTGTGCCAATCAATTACCTAAATACTAAAGACTAAACACCATGGAAACATTATTTATTTTTGCCCATTGAGTTTACATTCTAGTGGAAGATAGTAAATAAATTACTTACTCCCACACGGATCGTGGAAGCCGGATACACACTTGGGATGACAAAACAAAAGACTAGAATGTGTGATGAGTTCTTAAGATTTAGTAGAATACAATCACCATTCCATTAATGGATTGTTTATGCCAAGAACTTTGAGGGAGATGCTTTTTTCATTGTTTATGTTACTATTATTTTATTTTCTTATATCAACAAAGATTTCATAGAATCTGAAGGAATGCTGAAGAGCCAAGCTCAGAAAAATGTGAGGAGCCAGGAGAGGCTTGGGAGTGAGGATGGAGCCCAGTACACACAGGGCAGTTCCCTTAGGACATAGCCACCACCTTCGCTAGCAATGGACTGTCAGGCCACTGCTGTAATCAATAATTTCATAACTTTTCTTGGCAATGCAGTCACTCAAGATTCAAAGTCCCAGGTTATAGCATCTGATTGAGAAAACCTAGTTTCCAGGTCCAAGTTCTAATTCTTAGCTGGAAGAATACAAATTTCTGGTGCTGTTCTACTTCCACATTGCATTTCTGCATTATGTGATAATGAAACCCATTCAGATTTACACAATGGGGTTCTACATAAATAAATCAAATACTTTCTGACAGCTCAGATGCAAAACAACTAATAAATAATCAAATTGACATACCTACTGTTCTAATATAAAGCATCTAAAGTTATTGTATGCCCATATTATTTCTTTAGACTGATGAGATATTCAAAAAATTTAATCTTTTTGTTGATTCAACTAACAAATAATTGAATGAATGATTGTAAATAATTCCCAGCTATATGCAAATTCTCCATTTTTAATGCACTTGTTTTTTTGTTTTAATATGATTTTCACTTTTCTTGTATTAAGAAGTATCTTGTAGACCGAACTGGTTTGGCTCAGTGGATAGAGCGTCGGCCTGCGGACTCAAGGCTCCCAGGTTCGATTCCGGTCAAGGGCATGTACCTTGGTTGCGGGCACATCCCCAGTGGGGGGCGTGCAGGAGGCAGCTGATCGATCTCGCTCATCGATGTTTCTAACTCTCTATCCCTCTTCATTCTTCTCTGTAAAAAATCAATAAAATATTTTTTTTAAAAAAAAGAAGTATCTAGTATTCCATACTAATTTAGTGGTAAAGATATTTTTAGAATAACTGAACAGTAAAATTTTAAGATGTTATTAGAAAATGTCATAAAAAATGAATGGAAAAAATACACATTTCATCATTCAGGAGATCTTGTTTTTTAGATTTAGAATATATCTTGCTAAAAATTTAATTATCATTACTAGTTATTAGTTAAATCATATGTCACATGGATTACAAAGAGATCATCATTTTGCCTATTAGTTTTATTTGTGAAAAGGCTATAGTCCCCCAGGAACTAAAAGATACCTCAGAATTACAATTAGATTTGGAAATTAGATGACATAGGATGATTAAGTGGGCAGAGATAGTAACTACAAATATTTTTAAAAACTGAGATCTGCAAGGATTAATCATGTCTACAATAACTTAGTGCTACTGATAGATCCTCATTATTTGAAATGCGACAGAGAAATGAAATGTAATGTTCCATAGCTGCAGAACTAAAGAGTGAAGCAAAGAATAATAACTAAAAGATCCTTAATGGCAGTGTGGAAAGAATAGTAGAAAAGAGAAACATGAATTTAAATACTTATTAATGCCATTAAATAAATATTAATTACATTTTAAAAATTCTGATAGTACTGTGCCTAAATCTCGGATCTTTGACACAGAATCAAATGACTAGCAGTCATTAATGCCAACAAGTTATGTTAACACTGAAGATCATGCATATTCCCAAAATATTTTCACTAGTGGGAAAGGAAATTTCATTACAGAATTGCAAGAGCAGTCACAAGTTTCTACTTTTTAAATTGGAATATATTCTGTAAATTTACTATTAAAAACATAAAATGTGCTCTGGAATCCAGAAAAATAACATTCTATTTACAATTTATTTGAGTTTTTAAAGAAAAGTATTTTTCTAAAAAGTAAGGATTTAGTATACTAGTACCAGTAGATATCTGAAAAGACAGCAGTAACAGTATAGATATTAAACTTCAGTGTACATATAAGGGAATTAATATTTCAGTAATAGGTCACATGGATAGCAAAACACCAATAATTATTAAAGTAGCCTTTATAAAGATACCACTGTTATTGAGAAAATGAAATAAAGTCCAAAATATAGTGTTGCGATCTAAATTTAAAAAAAAATAGTTGACTTGAAAACACACTTTTCCACTTTGGATATTATATACAATAAGGGATAATTTGGGGTCCTACATATTAACGCCCCCAAATACTTTGGAATAGCACTACTTAAATTATAGTCCACAGACTCATTTCACTGCGTAAGCTGTTTATGACTGTCCCCAAGTTAGCATAGAAATTGACACCAAACATTGAGACAATTTTGTAAGTAATTTGCCAGAGTAACTGTTGAATCTAATGATAAAAATATTGAGTTTGCATTTTGTATGTGTTTTAATTTGAGTTTTCCAAATAATTAATTCGTATTGTATTTTTTAAAAGTATCAACTCCCGGACTGGAAATTATAAACAAAGCCAAAGAATGAGCGGCACTATTTTCTGATTATTGACATTACATATTGGATTGATTCAATAATGAGAGGTCAATAATAGAGTCCTCTTAACAATCCTCCCAAATTGTTTATTTCTGCTCTTTAGTTCTCTGTGAGAGGGCTTAGTGTAATTGGGAAGACCTTGCTGTTGGCCATCTCACA
Organism: Myotis brandtii; assembly: GCF_000412655.1. Lineage (NCBI taxonomy): Eukaryota > Metazoa > Chordata > Mammalia > Chiroptera > Vespertilionidae > Myotis > Myotis brandtii. The sequence continues at coordinate 3,178,997 of NW_005370116.1, forward strand.
CATCTGGGTGTGAACCTGAGCTCAGCCAGATCTTAGGTGCTCTTATATTTTAAGGTATTGATTGTGGTCTCATACATGAGGATGATAGAATAAGTGCAAGATAAGACACATGCTAACAGAACTTGCAAAAAGAAGACAACAATATTAGTGACTAAACATCACTACAGCTGATGAGGGCAAATTTAGAATGAAAACAATGATTCCTTGAAGGGAATTGTTGGAGTGATAACTCTACGGTATTTTTCCACTTCCAGGGGAAAAAGAGAATGATCTCACATAACCAGTGTATGTGGGAAGGGAGCAGAAAAAAAATGCAATATTAGCAATATTCCTCCTATACAATGCAGAGATTTACAGTTTGTTACAAGTTCTTTACCTTATTTACCTGTAGCAAACAAGTTGACTGGTTATTTTAAGTAGGTCCAATTAATTAATTAGGTCTCAGCAAAAGCAAATGCTAGCACCCCTCTGAACAGCTGGATGCTGTCTGAACAATGCCTCAATGGCCTCCCCAGAGCTGCAATAGGAACAAAGAATAAAAGAGTTATTGGGAGAACCATGACGTGTGTTCCATAGAGATCCAGGGACACAGAACCTGCTGCCAACTTTTATCTAGGAGTATCTGAAGGTGGGACACCCAGCACTGTTATGGATGGGTAAAAAGGGAAACAACAATGGAAGCCCTAACATATCCGAGTTTTGTGGGGCCAAATGACCTCAGGAAAATAAAAACCTTACATTTTCCTGAAAGAAACTGCCCTAAAGTGACCTTTTCCAGAGATGTATCAGTGTGGGAGGACCTTGTCAAGAATTGTAAAAGAGCCAAGCTAGTGTAGCTAAGTGGTTGAGCATCAACCTATGAACCAAGAGGTCATGGTTCCATTTCAGGTCAGGGTACATACCTGGGTTGTAGACTGGATCCCCAGTGGGGGAGGGGGTGCAAGAGGCAACCATTCAATGATTCTATCTCATTATTTTTTCTTTCCATCTCCACCCTTCTCTGAAATCAATAAAAATGTATTTTAAAAATAGAATTGTAAAAAGGCTGAAATTCACCCCTTTGGGGAAATATTTTCAAAAATAAGATTAACAATTTACTAACAAAAATGTACTGCTTATGTATGGTGTAAGCAGGGGGATTGAATAAGGATCAAGAGTAGATAGAAATAAATATTGTTACATTTCTAACTTTTAAGTCTATGTTGATTCCATGGTTGCTCATCATATCAAAACAAATACCCCCCCCACATTCATACATACAGAAATACATATAGAGAGGTCTTGATATTCTGAATTATCATTGTGCCTTCATATGAAGATTGTGATTAATCTAATTCTGTCCACCTGGGGGATAGTTTTTATTTGTTTGTTTGAAGTTTGGATACTTCTACCACCAATAAAATTTATTTCATTTACTGAATTAATAATTCTTACTACAGTGACCCATGGAATATCAATCTGTTGTCAAATGTACTAGATGTTCAAACAACATTGTATAAGATAATAGAAATATATAATCTTCTTCTGGAAGATAAGCCTGACTAGTTATTCTGACAATTGTCATAAATCCTACTGTTTATGTGCAAATCCTCCAGTTATTGCTTATATAAAAATAATGAAAGAACAATATTAGCTAGTTTCCCTTAATATTCTTATTAATTGCATTCATCCAAATAAAGAAGTAAACATTTGAACAAAAATTGTGTTATTTGGAAGTTATTTCCTCATAGGAAAAAAGAAACTACAAATGAAGAAAACCAAAATATCCATATTAAAAAAGAAAAAGTAGAGTAGATAACTTGTAACAATAGAATGTTGGCTTCAGTTTTCTTGCTAAGCTGATTCTCAGTCATTGAAAAATTGTTGCTAGGATATTGCAGATCATGATTCCTGTGTTATCCTCCACTAAAGACCTATTCAAGTATGTTTTACTCTTCCCTGTTTTATTGTTTTAATTTCCAAACACCTTACTTTAAGTTAACATCAAATACCAGGAAAAAACTCATTTTAACTATCTCTGTTTTTTATTCATTATTCTTAGAAAATGTATTTTATTTTTTATTATTATCTTTTAAATTTAAATTCTTTATTGTTTTCAGTATTACATAAGTCTCCTTTTTCCCCCCAATGACCTCTCCCCGGTCACCCCACCCCCAAGCACGTGCCCTCACACACACCCCGGCACCCCCCAGTCTGTGTCCATTGATTTTGCTCATATGCATGCATACAACTACTTTGGTTGATCTCTTATTCCCTCACCCCTTGCCTTCCCTCAAAGGTTGGACAGTCTGTTGGATGCTTTTATGATTCTGGTTCTATTTTGGTACCTCAATTTATGTTGTTCATTATATTCCACAAATAAGTGAGATCATGTGATATTTATCTTTCTCTGACTGTCTTATTTTGCTTAGCAATATTGCTCTCCAGTTCCATCCATATTGTTGCAAATGGTAAGAATTCCTTCTTTTTTACAGCAGCATAGTATTTCATTGTATAGATGTACCACAGTTTTCTAATTCATTCATCTGCTGATGGGCACTTAGGCTGTTTCAAATCTTAGCTATTGTAAATTGTGTTGCTATGAACATAGGGGTTCACTAATCCTTTCTAACTGGTGTTTCTGTTTTCTTGGGATATATTCCTAGAAGCAGGATTACTGGATCAAATGAAAGTCCCATGTTTAATTTTTTGAGGAAATTCCATACTGTTTACCACAGTGGCTGCACCAGTCAACAAAAATAAGAAATTAAAAACATCCTGGAAATGAATGACAATGAAAACACAACAATCCAAAACTTATGGGGCACAGTGAAAGAAGTCCTGAGAGGGAAGTTAATAGCATTATAGGCCTACCTCAAAAAACAAGAAAAACTGGTAATTAATTATCTAACTCTAAAGAATTAGAAAGAGAGCAACAAGAAAAGCCCAGAATGAGCAGAAGGAAGGAGATAATAAAGATCAGAGCAGAAATAAGTGAAATAGGGACCAAACAAAAAAAAATACAAAAGATCAATGAAACCAAGAGCTGGTTCTTTGAAAGGATAAACAAGATAGATGAACTTCTAGCCAGGCTCGCCAAGCAGCAAAGAGAGAGGACCCAAGTAAACAAAATCAGAAATAAAAGAGGCAAAATAACAACAGACCCCACAGAAATACAAAAGATTGTAAAAAAAAAAATAATATGAACAACTCTACTCCAGCAAACTAAACAACCTAGAGGAAATGGACATATTCCTAGAAAAATATGACCTTCCAAAACTCATTCAAGAAGAATGAAAAAATCTCAACAGGCTGATAACTAAGGAGGAAATTGAAGCAGTCATCAAAAAGCTTCCAGCCAAGGAAAGCCCAGGGCCAGAAGGTTTCACAGGAGAGTTTTACCAAACATTCAAAGAAAACCTACAACTTATCCTTCTTAGACTATTCCAAAAAATTCATGAAGAGGCACACTTTCAAGCTCTTTCTATGAAGCCAGCATTACCCTAATCCCAAATCCAGATAAAGACAGTACAAATAAAGAGAATTACAGGCAAATATCTCTCATGAACATAGATGCTAAAATCCTCAATAAAATATTTGCAAATCAAATTAAAAAATGATTAAAACAAACAACTAACATGCCCATGACCAAATGGGGTTTTTCCTAGTTATGCAAAGCTGGTTCAACATTTGAAAATTAATAAATGAAATTTATTATCACAATTGACTAAAAATGAAAAACCACATTATCACATCAATAGAAGCAGAAAAAGCATTTGACACAATCCAACATCCTTTCATGATAAAAACTATCAGTAAATCAAGAGTAAAAGAAATTTCTCAACTTAATAAATACTATTTATTTTGAAAACCTCATGTTTAATGGTGAGAAAGTTAAAGCTTTCCCACCAAGATTAAGTAGTAAGGATGACCTCTTTCATCAATGGGTGGACACTAAAACCATTTCCCCTGAGAACAGGAACAAGACAGGGATGCCCACTTTCACCACTCCTGTGCGACATAGTACTGGAAGTGCTAGCTAGCTATAGTGATCAGACAAGAAGAAGAGATAAAAGGCATCCAAGTTGGAAAAGAAGTAAAACTGTCATTATTCACATATGACATGATATTATACATAGAAAACCCTAAAGACACCATTAAATCTTTAGATTCAATGCAATACCTATTTAAAAACCAATGGCATATTTCAAAGACCTAGAACAAACTCTCCAAAAATTCATCTGGAATAAAAAAAGACCCCAAATATATGCAGCAATCTTGAAAAAGAAGAAGTTGGAGGGATTAAAATACCAGATATCAAGCTATACTACAAAGCCACTGTTCTCAAAATTGTTTGATACTGGCACAAGAACAGACATATAGACCAATGAACAGAACAGAGAACCCAGAAATTGACCCAAGCCATTATGCTCAATATATGTAGGAGGCAAGAGCATACAATGAAGTTAAGATAGTCTCTTCAATAAATGGTGTTGGGAAAATTGGACAGATACATGCAAAAAAGTGAAAGTAGACCACCAACTTATACCATACAAAAAATAACTCAAAATGGGTAAATGACTTAAACACAAGACGGGAAACCAACATTTGTTGTGGCAATATCTTTACTGATAGAGCTCCTAGGGCAATAGAAACTAAGGATAAAATAAACAAATGGGACTACATAAAAATAAACCATCAACTAAACAACAAGAAAGCCCACTGGATGGGAGAACATATTTTCCAATGTTATAAGGGTTTGTAACATTTATAGGGAACTCATACAACTTAACAAAAGGAAGAAAAAAATCCAAACAAAAACTGGGTAAAGGACCTAAATAGACACTTTTTGAAAGAAGACATACAGAAAGCCAAGAGACATATGAAAACATGCTCAAAGTCACTAATCATCTGAGAGATGCAAATCAAAATGACAATGAGGTACCATCTCACACCTGTCAGAATGGCTATCATCAACAAATCAACAAATGACAAGTGCTGGAGAGGTTGTGGAAAGAAAATGCATTTTAAAACACTGACTTTGATAGATGGATAGATGATAGATAGAATATAAAGTCTCAATTATTAAGAAATCCACAGATGACTATAAAACTATATGCCATAAAAATTTGTTTGCCTGAACTTGCTAGTATATCATATTTTGCCTTACATTAATTTTATAATATTTTTCCTAAATCGAGCTAAGATTTCAGGTCCATTACTTGTTTACTTAACATTTGATCAAAACAGGTATACTCTTAATAGCAAATGCACTTCCAAAGAGTGCATTATCTGCAAGAAAAATTAACCATTGCCGCTGCTACTTTTTGTTACCCTGGTAGGAGTGAGTGTGTGTGTGTGTGTGTGTGTGTGTGTATACCCTGGTAGGAGTGTGTGTGTGTGTGTGTGTGTGTGTGTGTGTGTGTGTGTGTGAAATGCATGCATGTATACAAAATGATAAAGCAATGTCCTAAATTATATAATGCAACATAAGACAGAGGCAAATAATTTTGAACATGAGAAGACATTATTTTAAAAATTTAATTTAAGTACTCCTGAGATGTTACTTGAACTAATTATTTGTATGCAACTTGTTAAAATCTGGATAAATTTGCATTCTTGACAAGTGATAAGATCAAGATTGACATGAAAAAGAATAAAAGCAGGTTTATAAAAGCCCTACCAATATTAAATAAAATATACAGTTTCTCACTGTCATGACATTTTCAAATACGGAAGAAATTGCCTTGCTCACCAGTGGCCAGTCTACATCCCAGAGCTTGTTGTGGGGTTTGGAACTTGGTTCTAATCTGGCCACTACCCCATATGCTGGAGTTGCTCTATGGAATCTGGTAACTTTAGTTGTTTATGTTGCTATTGAGATTGAGAAAAAATTCAACCTTGAAATGTAATAGAGCAAAAAAGTATAAATAGAAAGATATTATCATTTACTGACAACATGGCAGGACAGTTTTTCTTATATTAAAATGATTTAGGCATGGCAATATTCTTCACAGTAGTTATCACAGGAAGAGAGTTAAACCATAATGAAATAAATATGAAAATCTCAAGTCCATTAAAATTTAAAATTTAAAAGGATTTTTATTAATCAGGCTTAAAGATTATTTTGGTATTTATAATCTCCCTTGAATTTCCATTTCCATGCCATTGGTGATAATGACTTTTTATATAGTGGACCAATCAAAACCATGTTCTTCAACAAAATAGATAAGCCTTTTTACTGTCAAAACATTTAATTATAAAGTTGTTCCTGTTAGTTAAGAAGCAAATCACTTAAAGGGTAAAAAAAAGATTAAATGCGATCTTGAAAGGAAAATGCTTACAGATAAAAAGTAGAGAAACTAGTAGTCAAAGAGAGAATGTAATTTGTTATTTCATGATAGTTAATGAGCTTCAGATACTCTTTGATGATGAGAAAGAGTATGATATACATAAAAATAGCTTTAATGAAGTATAAAATTATAATAGATAATGAAGTTATTTTTTTTAGAATATGCAATTAGTAACTGTTGGATATTTCTACTTCTTAAACTAACAAATATATTAACAACACTATGTATATGGAAAACTATTTTGCATAAGAGCTATAAATTCTAATTCAAGATGATTAAGATAAAACTAACATTTTTTCCACCTCAATTATTCTTTTTGAATGAGCCAAGGTAAAAAAAAAAATTAGGCTCAGCATATGGGATTTTAGAGAGATTTATATAAACTGCTTGAATTGCAATAGTATAGGAATTAGCTGAGGAGGTTTATATAATCAAAAGGTGAAGGGGTTTTATAATGATATTCTGAAAAAAGAAATTTTAAATAACATGAAAAGTCAAATAGGCTGATAATTTGAAAAATAAGAATTACTGAAATTTTATGTAACTGTTTCAAAATTATAATACCAGATACAAAGTAAAATATAATAAGTCATTTTCCAGTATCTGAAAGATGACATATTTGAAATATGTCAAAGTTAATTTGAACCTCCCAGTGCCAAAGAATTGCCTCCTCCAAGTAAGTACTTCTCTTTTGTGATTACTTTTTATTTTCCATACTAAATGTTTATATTGAAATAACTTGTACAATTGTAAAATGCTTATTAAAGGATATGGCCTGCAGATGTGTGGATCAGAATGTTATTTGTAATTCTGCTCAATAATAAAAATAGTTTAAATGTAGGTTAAGTCTCTAAAAAGTCATATGCACTTATTAAAAAGGTTTCATAAATATAGATCTCATAACAAGAAAGATGTTAATCAATAAGTAATGGGAAAATAAGTTATTCAACATATACTGTAGCATTGTTGGCAGTATAGAGAGATGTATATTGGCTTAGTGGTGCATTTCTTTTTGCAAATCATCTGCTAAGATTATGTACTCTCTTGATAATCTTGCCTTAGAGGAACATGCTCTGGGATTTATCAGAATGTTCACTATTAGATATAGTACTATGATGTTTAAAATATTTTAAAGAGTCCTGGCCAGTATGGCTCAGTTGGTTGGAGTATCATCCAGAAGGTGGCGGGTTCAATTCCTGTTCATGGCACATGCCCAGGTTGTTGGTGAGGTCCGTGGTCGGGGTGCCTGGGAGATAATGGCTCAGTGTTTCTCACATTGCTCTCTCTCTCTCTCTCTCTCTCTCTCCCTTCCCCTCTTTCCTAAATAAAAAAAAATGTAAAGAAAAAAATATACAAACAATAAAAAATTAACATATGACATTAAATACAAGCTATTAACGTTTTACACACCTTACTTTTGAAAAAGTTAACTAAAGACTCACCTTAATTTGAGTTTTTGACTCCCTTTTTAAATTAATTGTATTTAAAAAGCACCATTCTCAGATATTTAGGGATCTATGTAAGTATAAGTTTACATCAACCTAAAGTAATCATTTTCTTAGAGAATAGTAGTATGTAATGGCCTTTATTAACGGTCCTCAGGTAAAGTAGAATGTGCTCCATAGGGTTTATCGGTCTTATCTAGTTACTTGGCGGTATTAAGAGAAAAAAGCTGAGATCCCCTGGAGAGGAGAGATTTCTCCTGTAGACTTCCTTCAGACTCAATACACAACCTGAGCTTCTACCTGAATTGCTAGCCGCTAGCCTGCCCTGCAAATTTTGGAGAGACAGTTCCCACAACTGTGTGAGTCAATTTGTTAAAATGAATCTCTCTATGTATATGCATACCATTGGTTCTGTTACTCTGGAGAACCCTAATATATTAACTAACAATATTAAATGTATTAAATCCCAACTAAACTTCAGTGGCTTTAAATCCAAATGCCTTTATTGTCATAGCAGATGACTAAACATAGGAAATCAAATGATTAGAAAACATTTAATAGTGGTAGAAATGATGGTGAACTTGGGACTCCATTTCTGTTCAAAGAGATTCTAACTACAACATTGTGAACAATGTACCCCAATCAAAAATGCTCCTAGGATGATTTGCCATGTGGCATACCAGTGGATGACTTAGTTCAAAAAATTAATAGGAGGGATAAAGAATTGTGGATTAGAATTATTAGATTAAACTTCATGAAAGTAGAGATTTTGAATTGTCCTTAACCACAAGTGTTAATGTCTCCTGCACCTTTCTAAATTTTAGACAGGATTTTTCCTGATTCTAGGCCATTGACATTCCTTTTCTTAGAGACTTTGATTTGGAAAACCTATAGTTGTACATTATTTTTTAAGATGTAAAATTTTAAAAGCTTCTTGATAGTTACAAAATGAGGAATGTCTTTCTCAAGGAGCCAAACTGATTTCTGACCCCTCTCCCCTAGTTTATAAGCCTTGAAAAAAAGGCTTTTTTGCCTATTTAAATATTTTCAATGCAATTTTTGATTTGATTTAATTTTAATTAACATACAGATATGAGTAGCTATAGGTACTTTAAAGTTTGCCTTTGACTAAGAAAATGGCATAAACAATAAAAACTAATTCAGTAGTGTACTAGTATGTATCTCTTCATATGATTCTTTTTCTTTAATCCAAGTATTATTATTTTAATTGAGTTTATTGGGGTGGCATTGATTTACAAAACCATACACGTTTCAAGTGTACAACTCAATGCAACATCACCTAAACACTGCAGTGTGTGCCCATCACCCCAAGCAGAGTGTCTTTCCATCCTTATTTTCCCCTCTTTTACCCATTATCACCCAGCCTCCACCCCCCTTTCCCTCTGGCTATCACCACACTGTTGTCTGTGTCTATGTGGTAAACATATGTTTTTTTCTGCTTAACTTCTTCACCGTCTTTAGTTAGTCCCCCAACTTCCCTCCACTCTAACAGCTGTCAATCTGTTCCATGTATACATGCTTCTGTCTCTATTTTGTTCATCAGTTTATTTTGTTTGTTAGCTTCCACATATAAGTGAGATTATAAGGTATTTTTGTCTTTCTCTGACTGGCTTATTTAACTTTGCAGGAAAATCTCCAGGTCCATTCATGCTTTCATAAAAGGTAAGATTTCTTTTATTTTACAGCTGCGTAGTATTCCATTGTGTAAATGTATCACAGCTTCTTTATCTGCTTATCTACTGATGGGTACTTGGGCTGTTTCCAAATCGTGGCTATTGTAAATAACACTTCTATGAACTATACTTCTATAATAGGGGTGCATATAGTTTTTCTGATTGTTGTTTTGGATTCTTAGGATATATTCCAAGAAATGGGATCGCTGGGTCAAAAGGCAGTTTTATTTAAATGTTTTGAGCAAATTCCACACTGTTTTCCACAGTGGCTACACTAGCCTGCATTCCCACAAGCAGTGCACTAGGGTTCCCTTTTCTCCACATCCTCACCATAATTTGTTTGTTGATTTTTTTTCAAGAGAGAATATGGCAAGTATGAGGTGATATCTTCTTGTGGTTTTAATTTGCGTCTCTGATGACTAGTAACATTGAGCAATTTTTCATATGTCTATTGGCCATCTGTATGTCCACTTTGGAGAAATGTCTATTCAAGTCCTTTGCCCATTATTTAATTGGGTTGTCTTCCTGTAAAGTTGTATAAGATCTTTATATATTTTGGAAATTAACCACTTTTCATATGTATCATTGGCTAATATGTTCTTCCCTACAATGGGTTCCCTTTTCATATTGTTGATGGTTTCTTTTGTTGTGCTTTTTAGTTTGATGTAGTCCCATTTGTTTATTTTTTCCTTTTGTTTTCCTTGCTGTAGGAGATAGATCGGAAAAAATATTGTTATGAGAAATGTCTGAGATTTTACTGCCAATGTTTTCTTCTAGGATTTTTATTACTCCTTTTCCCCTCTATGTCATCAAAAAGCCTACACAATTAGCAGAGACATAATTCAAAATAAAACAAAATAAGGAACATGTTATCATTATAACAAAGTTTATTTCCAGAAGATTTATAATTCACCATTTCATACTAGTTGATTGATTGCACTCATAATTTTATAGATCGTTTGTACTCCTCAATAAATCGTTGAAACTTCAGATTTTCTCTCCTTTTTGACAATTACAATAACGTCAAATGCTCATTTAGCAACAGTGATATGTATACTCTCTCATAATTAGCTGAAAATTTGTTCTACTTTTCAGAAATACTAAAATAGATATAGGTATAGACATAAAAGAAGTAAAGATTAAATTGAAATGAAAATTTCAATGAACAAAAGTCCTAGCTAAATAAAAAAAAATATATTGCTCCCTACTCTACATCATAATAAATAATTCCTTGGAAGAAATTATATTTTAAAGGTTTGTGGTTTTGTTTCCCCCACTGGCATTTACCCACTGGCCTTTTTTTCTTTTTTAAAAAATTTCATTCAGAAGGTTTTAACTGCTAAATTACAATGAGAATTTAATGATCTCACTCTCACATATTAATCACAGGAAACTTAAAATATCTGTATTTGAAGTTTACAACACCCATGAAATATAAAATATATATTTGTATATATTACATATGTATATGTACAAGTTTTTCTTTTCAGTTAATATAGGTTTTTGTATTATAAAAGTATAGTATCTATTATTGAAGCCTGTTTATAACAAGATAAAAATATTTCTTTTGATAACCAAGTCTTACTAAGCATTACTTTAGGATTAAAATAAATTTATTTAATGGATATTAAAAGTAAAAAAGCATTTATAAGTTGTCAGAATAACAGATTTAAAATTCACAATGTGACTTTTCCTCAGAGGAAAGGCAGTCAGAGATGTAGAAACTATTTCAAATTTCAATCTTTGTCTTTGTCAGATGAATTCCTTAAAGAAAACAGACAATTGGACAGGTTATCAAGGTCGAGGTTCATATTTCCAGTCTCTGGTAAAACAAAAGCTGAAATGAAGTATTCAGTGGCTCAGTATTCTTTCCTACATATCTTTTATAATTGCAGCAATATAAAAATATAAAGGAAAACTATATTCAAAATTCACCAATAATTGTCACTAGATTCCTTTAGAATATGGGTAGGGCAGCCTTAACAATACCACACTCTGGGTGACTTAACCAATAGAAATTTATTTTCTCACCAGTTCTAAAAGTTGGAAGTCTAAGACCAAAGTGTTAGAAGATTAAGTTTCTTCTGAGGCATCTCTCCTATGCTCAGTTGGCTGCCCTTTTGTTTCTTTTTCCTCATATGGTCTTCTTTCAGTGAATATGCATCCTTGATATTTCTCCATATGTCCTAATCTCTTCTTATATGGCCACTATTTGGATTGGATCAAGGTCCATTCTAAAGACCTCATTTTAACTTAATTACCCCTTGAAAGGCACTATCTTCAAATACAGTCGTATTCAATTTCTGAAGTTTTGAGTGACACAATTCTACCCATAGCTATCACTTTTACTCTGTTCAGATATACTGAACCATAATGTATAAGTGGTGGTGGCAGATATATACCCATATGCAAACAAATATTTCAAAATCAATGTTAGTCTTGAGGAAATTAATAACTCAGTTTATGTAAATCATAAAGACATTTTTAATGCACCTCTTTAGATCTAAAATGATCAAGTTGCTATTTATTTTTTATGCCTAAGAAATTAATTTCGTTTTGCAATTCTTTGTGGTAGTCAAATGTTATTTCAATAATTCTAGTGTCAGTCACATGAAGTATTTGCTTTTACTCTTTACACTAAACTACCTTGTAGAAGAAAATGCCTTTGATTACAAAGATGATATTTGATCTTAAACAGCACTAAATCAGAATTATATAAAATTAACATTAATTCTTTTAGTTCTTTCCTTTGAATATTACTCTATTATAGAACATTTTCTTTATACCTGTTGTTTATGCTGATGCAGTTTTTGCTAAAGTAGGAAGAGACAGCATGGATAATGAATTTTAGATTAAGCCCTTATGCAACAGCCTCAAGAGTGATGTGATTGAAAAAAATACCATTTAACAGAATAGGCAAATAATAGACCTTCTTATGATATATGTAAAGAATGCTGCTTATTTGTTTCTAAAGAACTACTAAAGCAGGGTATGTCACACCATTGCTTTCATCAGAAGCTAGCTTACACAATATTTCAGTGACGAATGTACACAGCAGCCAAACACAGCATCTGATAGAAGCTAATATACAATCAAATTTTTCTTTTTTTAATATATTTTATTGATTATTTACAGAGAGGAAGGGAGAGAGATAGAGAGTTAGAAACATTGATGAGAGAGAAACATCGACCAGCTGCCTCCTGCACATCTCCTACTGGAGATGTGCCCGCAACCCAGGTACATGCCCTTGACCGGAATCGAACCTGGGACCTTTCAGTCCGCAGGCCGACGCTCTATCCACTGAGCCAAACTGGTTTCGGCTACAATCAAATTTTTCAAGAAGGTTGCTCATAGTTAAATTCCTGGAGATCCTTCTAATTGCTCTGTAGACTTTGGCTAGGAGGTTCCTGTTGGCTCATAAGTTAAAAGAAATTGATAACAACTGCAACACATTTTATTATTAAAAATGCAATATGTTTTTATTGATTTTAGCAAAAGAGAATGGGAGAGGGAGAGAGGGAGGAGAGAGAGAGAGAGAGAGAGAGAGAGAGAGAGAGACAGAGAAACATTGATGAGATCAGCTGCCTTCTCCATGCCTCCTACTCAGGATTGAGGCTACAGCCCATTCAGAAATCAAACCAAGGAACTATTTGTGTATGGGACAACACTCAATCCGCTGAGCCGCATCAGCCGGGTGCAACTTCACATTTTAAGTGTTTACAGTAAGTTGGGTGAGTCAAAGGTCAATTTCTCAGATTCAGGGTTCCCTGGTAGACCCAGAATTCAAGCCTTCATAAAGTAATTGTTGAAGTCCACACCTTCCTCACTGTTAGGTTAGTTGTCTCATCTTCTTAGTCTTTCAGAAAAAAATATTGCTTTTACAGATGATGAAAAAATAAAAAAAAAAAACTCATCACAAGAAACACAATTACTATAAAAGTTCCCAGTAATGAGGAGTTGTTCAATTTGAACAACTCAAAGTATTTTATATCCCTTATCTAAATGTTCCCCCTACTTTGATCATTTTAAAGATAAAATGCCAACTTTTTTCAATCAAAACTAATAATTTTATAGGTATTAACAATAGTGACCATCTCTTCAAGCTGAACATTTTACAAACACCATGTTTGGATACTTATGAAAACATTCTTGCTCTCTGTCTATATGAAGACATGACTTCAGCTTATCTATTTCTGTAATGAAATGTTATATTTTCAAGGTATACTACCTCATTTAGAGTACTAGGATACTTTATTTTTTGCCTCAAAGTTTTTGGCATAAACCATCCATTTTTGCTCATCTACTGAAAATACAATTTTCAGATATCTGTCTAGTTTTCTAGGTCTATTTTTAGTTGATGAGCAAAAATGAATAAACATGATCTCTGAGAAATAAGAAACATTGAGGTTTATCATTGTTTCAGGTTTCTACTTGGAGACATATAAAATGCGAGTACAGAGAAAGGAAATTCAAACAGAAATGGATAAATTTGACAGAATGAGATGGAGATGAGAAATTCATGGGAGGTGAGAGATTCATGGACGATGAGGCAATGGAAGCTGCTGAAAAGGTTTCAGGTATAATACAGATAAATGATTCAGAAATCTGCTTATGGATCCCCTTGAGTTGTTACTAAATGCAACATTTTCCAGGTATAAATTGGCCTGTCACTAGGAGAATGAAACAATGACTGGATAGTTATAAACTGAATGGCTCCCAGAGATTACACAGAGCAGGGACAGTTGAGCTCTGACTCGGCAGAGTAGAAAGTCGCTCATGATCATATAGAGCATATAGTGGAGACCACAGTGGGTGATATATCTTAGTAGTAGGACTAAATTAGCCCTAGAGTGCAATATGATATAGACCCATCCTTTAAAAATCATTCCACAAAGCCAAGCTATGGGAAGATCAATCTCATTAATATAACTAATATGTTACTGTAAGTTAATATAAAAGTAACTTGACTGCCTGCCAAAAGAAAGCCTAGAACAATTGGAAAGAGAGACAATAAACATATCTAATTTAAAATTAATTTTAATTAAAAAAACCTTAAAATGAAGCATGCTTTAGACCCAGAAAACTTTAATAGTGGAACCAAAAAAAGTCTTTGGAGGTAACTACTGTCAATCTTATATTCTAATATTCAAACTGAATTAGCATTTAGAGAAACAGAAAATACTTTCTTAATCATGTAACAGTGCCAAAATTACTCTGATAGCAAATGAGAACACTAGAAGAAAATAAATCTATAGAATTATAACCTTTGGGAGTATAGATTCAAAAATACTAAACAGCTCTGGCCAGTTTCACTCAATGGTTAGAGAATCTGTCAAAGCAACAAAGCGTTGCAGGTTCTATTTCCTGTCAAGGTCACATCTCTCTGTTGCAGGCTCCATCCACATCTCAGGAGGGTGCGTGTGGGAGGCAACCAATCCATGTGTCTCTCACATCAATGCTTCTCTCTTCCTCTCCCTCTTTCTCTCCCCTTCCCTTCCACAATATCTCTTACCATTAGCAACAGCATGGATGGACACAGAGAGTATTATGCTAAGTGAAATAAACAAGTCAGAGAAAGATAAGTATAACATGATCTAATGAACAAAATAAACTGATGAACAAAATAGAACCAGAGACATAGAAGAATCTCAAACCTAAGAGAGAAGGTGGGGAGGGTGGGTGTGTGGGTGGGAGGAGATCAACCAAAGAACTTGTATGCATGTATGCATGACCATGGACACGGACAATAAGGTGGTGAAGGCCTGGGGTGGGGTGTGTGCAGGAGCAGGCTAGAAGAAGGGAAAAAGGGAGACACATGTAATATTTTCAACAATAGAGATTAAAAAATAAATAAAAGCAATGTAAAAATATCCTCTGGTTAGGATAAAAAACAAACAAATGAACAAAATATTAGCAACTAATCACATCAAACATTATATAAAATGAAAAATATGATCAAATAGTGTTTGGTAATAATGTGAATTTGATAACATTTTTAAAAATTGATATAATTTTAATACTAATAAAATTTAAAATTAAAGAAACATATTCTTTCAATACCTGCAGAAAATAACATTAAACAAAATTGAACACCATTCATAATCGAAACACTTGTAAAACCAGAAATAGGAAAATTTTCTCAATTTTACAAAAACTATATTTTGAACATAAATGACCAACATAATACTTAATGTATATACACTGAATGTTTTCCTCCAATAAATAAAACAAATCAAGTTATCTATCTGATTTTAAGAATTTTAGTTAATATTGCACTGTAAGTCCTAGGTAGTACAATAAGGGAGGAGAAAAAATAGAGTATAGGAAATGTATAGATAGAATAAAATTATCTTAATTTTTAGATGATATGTTTGTGTCTTTAAAAATAAAATAGCTTCTAGGATCTTAAGAGTAGTTAACTTGATTAAATATTATATAAGCAGTTGTATTTCTAAATAATCAAGGGCCAATTGAAATTTGGAATCAGAAAATATCATTCTAATAGTATCATAAATCAAAATATGTCAGGGCATTAATTTTTTAAAATATGTTTTTATTGATTTCAGAGAGGAAGGTAGAGCGAGAGAGAGAGATAGAAACAAATGATGAGAGAGAATCATTGTTTGTCTGCCTCCTGAACGCCCCCTACTGGGATGAAGCCTGCAATGGGGCATGTGCCCTTGACAGGAGTCAAACTCAGAACCCTTCAGTCTGCAGGCCGACACTCTATCCACTGAGCCAAACCGGCTAGGGCATGTCAGGGCATTAATTTAACAAAACATTTGTAAGGTTGATATGTTTAAAGCTGCAAAATTGTATTGAAAAAATAAAAATGTCAAAATAAATGGAGAGATACATATCCTGTTTCCTTGTATTGAATTTTCAAGCTGTCAATTCTCCCCAAATTTATCTTTATATTTAATGCAAACTAAAAAATACCCCAGCAAGATACTTTCTTGAATGAATCTGTGCTGAGTGGGTACATAACCTGCCCATGGTCACCCAGAGAATAGGTGGGCTAACCAGGAGTCAGTCCTAGGACAGAATCTATGCTATAAACACCATATTGTGCTTCCTCTTCTAAAGAATTTGACATATCTCTCATTATTCATTCACTTCACTCCAGGAAACGCTGGCAGAGATTGATTGATAAGACATTAGGAGGAAAACCCCAGCCCGGGAGAATTCTGTGACTTAAGGCACACATAGATGAGGAGGAGCACACAAGAACGTCAGGCTGAAAGTTATCATCGCAGTTAGGAAAAGTTTGAGAAGCGTAGGGCTCTGACAAAGCTGTCATAAGAACAAACAATACAATAATATAGCATAACAGAAATCCTATTCTCTTTTAGTGGAATTATAGACTCAATTTTACCTAGTGTAAAATCCGGCCTTCTAGTTTCATACTTCCATATTTTCTTCTCCATATATAAAATGCTATCTTTGTTATCTTGGTTTGAAAAATCAATACCCTTTTTGAAGTGGTTCATTGTCATGAGCTAACTTAGTTCCTCAAAATAATATGACTTCTGTAGGAAATAAGATGTTTTCTGCTGAGGTAGAAATCCAGGTTTCAGCCTAGCCAGTATGGCTCAGTGGTTGAATGTTGACCCATGAACCAGGAGGTCACTGGTTCCATTCCTGGTCAGAACACATACTCAGGTTGCGGGCTTGATTCCCAATAGGGGGCATGCAGGAAGCAGCAATCATTGTTTTCTCTGTTGTGTCTATCTCTTTATCCTTCTCCCTTCCTATCTCTCTAAAATCAATAAAAAACATATTAAAAAAAAGAAATCCAGGTTTCATTAGCACATTTCTTTGATGAAAATAACAGGGTACTACCATTTGCTGTAAGACATGCAGGGCATAGGGAGTTTCAATATTAATTAAATGGTATCTTTTCTCCTCACGAAATGTTGTAAAACTTACTTCCTTAGAGAAAATGGTCTTTAATTAGCTTGTAATGAATGTTGACTCTTCATACAGTACTTGACTTTGTGCTTATCAAAATATATATACTCAACCAAAGGATCCTATCTAATAATAGAGAAACATGGTAATTAACCGTAACTTCGCTAGCCTTCCCATTGGCTAATCAGCGAGATATGCAAATTAACTGCCAACAAAGATGGCGGCCGGCAGCCAGGCAGCTGAAGCGAACATGAGGCTTGCTTGCTCCAGTGATGGAGGAAGCCAAGGTTCCCCGCCTGCTGCGGCCCAGCTCTGAGCTCCAGATGCAACAATGTTGCAATTATAGAAGCTAAACAAACCCAGATACCTGCTTTCAGCCAGCCACAGCCTCAAGCTGGAGCCGGCTCTCAGCTCCAGTGACAGCCATAGAAGGTAAATAAATCCCAGAATTAAAAAAAAAAGAAAAAAAAAAGAGGCGGGGAGCTTCAGTCGTCCGCCAGACGGAAAACGGCCCTTAGCCCCTCACCCAGACTGGCCAGGCACCCCAGTGGAGACCCCCACCCTGAAGGGGGTGTGACCAGATGCAAACAGCCATCAGCCCATCATCCAGGCTGGCCAGGCACCCCAGTAGGGACCCCCACCCTGATCCAGATCACCCTTCAGGGCAAACCAGCTGGCCCCCACCCTTGCACCAGGCCTCTATCCTATATAATAAAAGGGTAATATGCAAACTGACCCTAACAGCAGAAAGACTGGGAATGACTGGTCACTATGACACTCACTGACCACCAGGGGGCAGACGCTCAATGCAGGAGCTGCCCTCTGGTGGTCAGTGCACTCTCACAGGGGGCAGCTCTGCTCAGCCACAAGCCAGGCTGATGGCTGCCAGTATAGCGGTGGTGGTGGGAGCCTCTCCCACCTCCTCAGCAGCGCTAAGGATGTCTGACTGAAGTTTAGGTCTGCTTCCCACTGGCAAATGGACATCCCCCGAGGGCTGCTGGGCTGCCAGAGGGATGTCTGATTGCCATCTTAGGCCCAATCTCCCGGGGAGCAGGCCTAAGTCAGCAAGTGATCACTCCCGAGGGGTCCCAGACTGTGAGAGGGCACAGGCCGGGCTGAGGGACCCCCCTACCCCCGAGTGCACAAATTTTTGTGCACCGGGCCTCTAGTATTTTATAAATGGCAAAATTATTTTTCACAATCTGACTACTATGAAACTATTTAACAGTGGATTTTATCCAAGGGAAAGAATATATAGAAAACTTTTCCACTGAAATAAACCTTTTAGGGTGTTTCCTAAAACCCATTGAATGCAATCATCCAGGGGTGTTTATAATATCAAAATATTAGACTCTCTTTTCTCTATTAAAAGCTACTGCCACATATGATGTAACACACAAAATTCAGTGGAATTATTTGCAACCTAGATATCTTACCTAAAATCCATTACAATACCTGTGTAAATATCCCTTACAGACATCATAACTTCTAATTCAATCTTCTACTTTTTATATGGCTAGCTATTGATAAAAGTAGTTAAACACTTGTAAAATGCTTTGAGTTCCTAAGCATGATATAGATGATACCCCATTTAATCTATTCAACAATTCTGTGAAATGAGAAATCCTGGGAAGTTATCTCTATGTCACAATTAAGGAAATAAGTGCTATAAGATGTATTGACTTTCACAAGACTAAATACTATCAAATGTCAAGGCTGAGAATAAAATTCAAGCCTAAAGATTTTACTGTTATACTACTACCTATATGTCATTTTCTTGTGCATGGGATAATCATAGGAGATTTCTACTTCCATGGATTCTATTAGCATCTACCTGCTATTATGAAAATATATCAATTCTACATGGTTTCATGGAAATTTTTACTTTGTTAAGGTAAGGACAGACTGCCAGCTGCCTCCCCCACCACCCACAGCTCCTTTCTGTTCTCCTACTTCTCCAGGTGAAAAGTTTTAGCTGAGCACACTATTTTATTTTCTAGATCCCCTTTCTGTGTTGCCATTACTTTTGGATGTGCCACCCATTTTAGATTCTGACTCCCAAATCTCTCAACTGTATACTGGGTGCCTCATCCTCAAACGTTTCCAAATTTGATATCATCTTCATCTGCTTCTAAAAAATTTTTAACTGTTATCAATCTTTTTCAATAGTGTTCTCCTTCTATTTCATCTAGGACACTCATCTTAAAACAAAAATCTCATCTCTCTATTTAATTGTCCACTTTCACCTTCAGGATAAAGTTCAATTCCTAAACATGCCTTACTAGACCCACCATCATTTGAGCCTTTTCAGTGTTACTACAACAAATGCTGCCACATCCCTTCAGAAACTCTATAACTATCTGTACACACTTATTATCAAATCCTTCAAAGCTTCCGTACGTTGAAAGGTGGCAGGTTCAGTTGGGGTGTGTAGGAAAGGGAACAGAGAGATGTTTCTCAAATTAATGTTTTGCTCTCTGTCTCCCTTCCTCTCTCTAAATCAATTTTAAAAAGAGAGATAGAGGGAAAGAGAAAATAAATAAATAAATAAATAAATAAATAAATAAATGCACGAATTCCATTCATGAGAGCTCCACCCACATGACTTAAGTACCTCCCAAAGACCCACCCACAGCATAAGAGGTGAGGATTTTAAGGTCAGCATTTTGAGAGAACACAAGTATTCAGTCCATAACAGAAATCATTCTTAATTTTGAGAAAATTCTCTCAACAACTGAAGATAGTAGTACTCCCATTTGTATCTCAAACTTATAACATGCTTTCATTTCCTTTAGTCAGATATTAAAACAAACACACATTACACACTTGAATATGTTAGACTGTGTGAACTTTCTTTGTAACTTGTGATGCTCAGAGCTGATCTGGCTATCACCAGTGGTATCTGAGCAGGGCTGGCAGCTAGGAATGGTTCTCTACTTTCATATGGACACTGCTGTTGAATTAATTCCATCTAAGTCAAAATTGCCTTCTGACAGCCCTGTCAGGTCATTGACTTATATTCTACTTGGTCTCTCAACTTGAACTCCAGATCTTTTTCACTTAAACTGTTAGAAATTCACAAAACACCTGTCCTGTACCTCTGCATTTGGTTTCTGAATTTAAGTACAGCAATACGTTAAGAAATGAATTATTCAATATTGCCAGTGGCTGAAAAAAAATTATGAAAACTGAATGGTGAAATCAGAGAAAAGAGAAAGCCCATTTTGTAAGAAAGGAAATGTAAACTCAATGTCATTAAATTAATATCTATATGTCCTTTATTTTTATGGTTCACCTTTGAAGTTAACAGCTAAGAACATAGTCCCCTTGGCAGAATACTTGGAATTCTTACCTGGAGGCAAAAAAGAGCCCCAGAAATAGAACCTATTAATACTGTGGGTCCTCATCAAATCAATAAAAGTAAGTCTGAAAATTGGCCAGCCCTTCCCAGTAAGATAAATGATAAAGAGCAAAGTAAGTAGAATATGGCACTAGAAGTTAACAGTGCTATAGCAGGGAAAGAACAAAACACAGGATAATGACAATAATTAAGAATTATATGCTACATAAAAGAAAAAACCCCTCAGGAATGAAACAAAACAAAACATTCATCAAACTATCCAAGTTCAAAAACTCTCAGAAAGAAAAACTGAAATCAAAAATCCAAAAACAAAAATATACAACCAATATCAGAGCTAGAAATGAGACACAAGATAATAAAATTAGAGAACCTATTTCTGTGGTCTAGTACCCAACTAATAAAAACTGTAGCATGAAAATTTTGGAAAAATGCAAGTGAGAAAATTTTCAAAAACATGCTCACAAAATCTTTTTGGAATTAAATGACTTTTTTTATTTTTTTAGAATTGATGAACCCATTGATTACCTGATGACACCATTGTAAAATATATCACCAATCATAGATCTCAGAAATTTTACAACCCAGAGATAAAATCCCAACAAAATGGTAACTCTTCTAGAGAATGGAAAATAGTATTGAAGAAGCAAAAACATTACTGAGGATTCCTGCAGAGATGTTACTGGAAGGCAAAGGAATAAAGACTTCAGAGATACAAGGAAACATTCTTTTCAACTGGGATTCTATACCCATATAAAAGTAAAAGTAGAATAAATGTGGTTTCAAATACCAGCATATCAACATTTTTATCTTCATGGTATGGAAACTAATAGATAACCTGGCCCCTAAAATTTGTTAAATAAACCAAGAAAGAATAAATAAGCCTCATTGAACCTGGAAACCAGAAATTCAACAATATGAAGAAAAGTTTCTGAAAGTGAACTGAGAAGCAAGTCTCTAGAATGAGACAGATGAATACAAGTCCCTATGCAAGTAATGAGACTGGTATTTGATATGCTTAAATTTCAAAATTAAATCTAAAAAAATAAGTGCAGCATCAGATTTTTGGTGAACAGTAGAAGCCTGCTCCACAACTGCCGCACAGACACACACAAAAAGATTTTTCTAGAAAGCAGTGACTTTGCATTCCTCTGGCAGGGATATATTTTGCCTTCCAGTAGTTTGGGCACTACAGATTGGCTTAATCTAGAGGGTTCAGATCAAATATTCACACAGGCCCACCACCTAATTTGCTGTCATGCTCTGGGTCATAGTCCATTGTCTTTTTTTAAAATACATTTTTATTGATTTCAGAGAGGAAGGGAGAGGGAGAGAGAGAGATAGAAACATCAATGATGAGAGAGAGTCATTGATTGGCTGCCTCCTGAACACCCCCCAGCAGGGAAGGAGCTGCAAGCAGGCATGTGCCCTGACTCTATTGCCTTCATTGTCCTCAGGTTTGGTGACGTCAGGTGAAGGACAATGAGGAGTTAGGGAAACATATCACAAATCCAGTAGTCACATTCAAGGAATTTCCAGCTATGGTGATATTAAGATGATGAAATCCTCTTTGCAAAAAACTAGATCAAATTAATCAAATCTATAATTTTCAGGGTCTGGAAATAGATCAATGGCAGAGAGCAAAATGAGAAGCACTTATTCCTGGAAAACTGACTGACCTTCATGAAAGAGCAGCTCCGGTCTGTGCCTTTCTTGCCTAAGGCCACCCCTACTCCTCATAGTTGATGTAAATTTTAGTTTTACAAGGATGTGGCTAACCACCAAAGTAATGGGCTTTGCGCCAAGAAGGGCAGAATGGATCTGGGACGAAGGCAAAACCCCAGTTTTATATTCTAATAGTAGTGAACGAGATAGGAAACAAATGAGTAAAATTTACACCTTTTATAGTTCAAGGTGGTGGATCTGGTTGGTGTGAGTGCAGAAAAGCTGGTAATTTAACCAGGAGGTCCTGACATGAAAGAGCCATAGAATGACCATATAAGCTTTTCACACACTCATGTCGTTAACAGTACTCGGAAACTGCGCAAATGCCCAGGAAAAACCCAAGAGTGTCTGGCAGAAAAGTAAAGGCTATGGAAGGCATGACAAGTGGCTGACCTTTGAATGTGCTTCTCAACTTAACCACAGATCAATCAGCAGAGAGTGGAAGCCATGCGGACTTGAGGTGCTGGAGTACCAACTCTGCCCAAATCATTGGCTACATATTAAACTACAGAGACGCAGGGATGACTGCTTGGAAATCAGGCTAAAATGTAAAAGAAAAGTATAAAAATCAAGCGGAAACAACAGTGAATGTTCACAAGGGATCTAACAGTCTAGGAGTCCTGAATAAAAGATAATGTGTGATCCATACTCAGCGCTGGAAAGGAACTCTGAATGGGCCTAGATATTGGCTTCATCAAAGATGTTGGCTTTATGCAAACATGTATTATAAAAAAATGCATAAAATTGAAAGAAATATATATGTTTAAAGTAAAACTTATGCTAAATATGCATTTTTTTAAAGTTCTGCTTGAAATAAATGGGTAAAAGGTGCATGGAACTTAGCTCAACAAATGAAATGACTTAAAAATATAAATACATTTTTAAAAATCAAAGTAATAATGGGAAAATACAATAAACATGTTTTAGATGAATTGTTATATTTTCATTTCATTTTCCAATAGCATAATATTAGACTAGAAACTGTGAGAATTTTATTTTTATAATATTTAAACTTTTCCTTCATGGGTTTTAAAAATGGCTTTTAAATTTTATAAAAATTATCTGGTATTAGATTTAGGTCACTGTTTTTATGATGATCACATTCCCATTACTTTTAGTACTAATTGTATTTTCTTTAAACACATTTCTTTTTGGCTATTTTACCAAAAATTACATTCAGGGAACTGACTTGATAAGAAATATTATATAGATTAGTAGAGACACATGCCATTAAATGAAAGTAGAACAACCTCTGTGGATTTAAAACTTGAATGAATAATTCGCCAGCTGTTATTACAGATCAAATATGTGTATTTCAGTGGAAACACATGGGATTTCTAATTGTTCACAGTCAAATTCCATTTGATTTCCTTAATCCATTTTTCTTCTTTGATCTTGTATAATCTGCAGTGCTGTATTAATGGCTTTTATTAATGGTAATTTTTTTTCTTCTAAGGGGAATTAATATCTGAACATCTGAGCTTTGCAAATAAGTGTAGAAAATTGTCACAGCTCTGAGTGTAAGCCCTTTCTTTTGCATAGGTGCCATTCTTCAAAACAAGGTTACAGCACTAAAAATATGTGATTTAATTTTAATAAAGTAATATTTTGCAAGGACACATCTGCTTGAAATGTCTTTAATCAGGAATATACATTTTTGATACCTTATAGCCATGCTGTAGGTTGCAGTTTATAAAACTGAAGTACTTGAACAGTTCCCAGATATATGGATATTATCTGAGTTTATGTAAGTCAAAAACAGTACACATAAAAATGTCTATCTTTCAGTAGTGAAGGATACTCAAATTCCCAGAGTCCATGAAGCCATATTACCATCAAAACCTAATAACTATTGAGGGATGTGTGTGTGTGTGTGTGTGTAATCAAAATAATAATTTTAAATATAATGAGAAGTCTTAGAAAAATAATGTATTAATGTATGCGTTAGTATTTATGCCTATCTTCATCAGTCAAGATACTAAAATTGGGGCTTAACGTTTTAAATAGATTTACAATTAAAATTGCTGGGATGTATGCTACACAACCTCTCATATCAATGTATCTCATGGTATATTACATTTACCATGTCCATGGTGTAGACAAATTCATTTCAATGAATGGGATTTTGAATACACGAACATGGAAATGTTTTCTTTCTGAGGCTGAAGAAATTAGAATTTATGAAAGTATGATTTAGAATTATACATAATTCTTGACTTTCATTGATTTTTCTTAAGATATCCTGGACTTCATAAGTTCATTGACACAATGTAATATATGTTGCACAAAATTTCATAAATTTCATATAGGGCCAGTAAAAAAATTAGACAATATGCTTATGAATTCAGAAATTCAACACATACACACACACATTTACATATTCCAGATATTTAAAAGTTATGAGTATTAGTATAAAATGGTGAATTAATTTTTAAATTTATTGAATATAAGAATAATGCTATGTCTACCAAAAATCAGTAGATGATCATTCTTTTTTACTCATAAAAATTCTACTGCATGAATTAATACGTGTTGTATGTATCTTAGCCTTGGCTGTTCCCGTACTTCTAGTGTGATAAAGGCATCTGTCTTGTTAATAAGAAACTATAAGATAATTTTGTTTAAGACATAGGTTTGGACTAAATACAAGGTAGATTTCCTCCATACTAGCTGGCTTAAGCAGGGCTTGGGTTTAGAGTGTGAGCTTAGTACAGGCTAGAAAACAACACTTTAATGGAGATGATTGGAATGACAAGCATTCAGGAGAGCAGATGCTTTAAAAATAAGAATTGTAAACAGGAGCTTTTATGTGCGGCCAGCTAAGAGATATTACGTTAAATAAAGGAGACAATGGGAAACAGAAAGACCATGGGTTTTGCTGAGTAGCAGACCTGAGTTTTACTGCTCTGCTTTACTGCTTTTGTGATTTAGCTTCATACTTCTAAAAGTGGATTAAGATACAGCCCCTGGGGATTCAATGAATTGACATGTGTAAAGCCAGGGTTATAAACACATGAAAAGTTATTTACCCTTCATGAGTCAGTTCAAAAATCTGCTGTTAAGGAGCACAGTTTTCAGTTTTGCTGAAAAGAAAGTGTTTTTTCCTAGTCCCATCCTGAGCCTTTGGTGTAATACTAAGAAGAAAATATCTTCCAGTTGCTTTGGAGGATCAGCTGGGATATGTTCCTCTCTCCTAGATAGATACTCAATACGGTGAATTCTTTGTAGAGTATGTATCAAGATTGACTTACACATGCAAAATGATTGGATTAACTTCCTTTGGGGTTTTAAAATATATTATGATTTTTAAAAAAATATAAACACCCTCCTAATAGCAGTTCTAAGCTTTGAGTGTAACTCGATTCTCCATCCTCCTAATGCCTTTAAGTACTTCCGGATTTGCATTAGCATTACCATAAAACCAACTAATTCAAAAGGTATATGACATTGTAAAGAAGTATGTGTCTTTTACTTCCCCCTCTCCTTGTTTAAAAAATAATAAATATTTTTAGAAACTTTTATATGTTTTTCATTAAGTAATATTATAATCTTGTCACTTAGAAAGGATTAGGCAAATAATTTACTTAGAGGAGTAATTTGATCCCACATTTTAAATCTGCATCTGAATATAAAATTGGAATGATCAGATGCAAATTGCAAATATCAAAATTCACAAATCATCATTTACCATTCAAATAAAATTAATTTCTCAATTTTCATCATTTCTTGAATAAGTGTATTTTTTTAGTCAGTAATATAAAGGATTCTACATAAATATATACACAAACTTTATCATTTAGAAAGTCTCAACCTATCCAGATAACACAGCATGCTGATATTAGGAGATTCATTGTTATGAATATATGCTCTGGAAAGACCAAGGGTGTGGCTGAAAAAAAGTTTGTTGAAAGAATTAGACATGTGACATATGAATCCACTCATTTATCTCAGAAACGACAGAAATTGATACAACATTATCCAGGAAAGAACTGTGGAGGAGCCTCTTGTCTAATGACGTGGATCCTATGACATTCACAGTAGAACCACATGGTATTTGAGAGTGTTATATCACCAGACATACTGACCACTTGCATGAAAGGGGAAAACAAAGAATGAACTGAGTGAAGAATATCAGAATTCCAAAATCGTCCAAATAGGAAACAGCTGATAGAACTCTTCATTTTCAAACTTGTGCTATCTTTCAAGAAAAAGAAAAAGGTAACTTTTAAGGCAGAGCCTTGGTTCCAGAAAGAGAGAACCCACAGGTTCCCAGGCAGTGGCTGGTATATCCAGATGGCAGAAGACAACACAAGAGGCCTAGGGAGTGGAGTTTGGAGACACAGCAGATTATTCTCAGGGCTTAAAACCTACTGGAATTTGCTCTTTATTCCTCCCATTTTTACTCTTTTGGAATGACCATGTCCCTTACTGTTATCCTATGGCTGCCTGTCCCACCAATGTGTTTTGGAACCAGAGATCCTGTTTTCTACTATCAAGAGATCCACAGAAGAGGAGGAATTTTGCCCTTAGATGGATCATACTATCAAACATAAACATAAGCTGACATTAATTAAAATTGTAAGGACGAAATTTTAATCAGTAATAACAATTACAATAAGGATAAGACTCTAGCATGAACTGAACTGAACTTTAATTTGTGTAAATGTAAGCAGATATTTTAAAGGGATATTCAGGGGCTAGGGAGAGGGATAAGTGAGAGCTAAAACAGAGTTGAAGAAATGAACAATTGCAATGGGTTAGTCAGTGTAAATGTTATTAGGCCATTTTTGTAGCTTTCAGAAACTGTTAGTTTTAGTTCTGAGGCCTCCTTGAGAAGAAATCTCAAAGGAACTTGCCTAGAGTTTGGCCTATGAAAAGAGTCTTTTTCAATACCCAGAGTCTCATCCACATTTGATTCAGATGACTCAGATAATGAGATTTGTGGCTTTTGTGCTGAAAATATTGATGAGATTTTGGACTTAAATTTGATACAGTAATAAGATGAGATTTGTAGGGATATTGGTTGGGATGGAAAGAGTAACTTTCACATGTAGGACAAACAGAAATCCTTGGGGGACAAATAGAAATCCTTGGGGACCAGAAGGCAGAGACTGTAATGGCCTAAATGTTGACATCAAAAAGATATATAACACCTAGAAGCTATAAATCTCACCTTTTTATAGTAAAAACATGAATATTACATTATTTTAAAAATGCATTATTTTTATTGTGATTGAGTTTAGAATTTTGAGAGGAGATACTTATTCTGGATTATCTAGGTGGGCCATAAATCCAATAACAAGTCCTTATAAGAGAGAGACATTGTAAGATTTAACAGAAACATCGAATAGAAAATATGCACCCTCAGAAGGGGAGGCCACGTGGAGACAAAGAAAGGGATTTTAGTCATCACACTAAAAGCTCAAGGAATAGAAAGGAAGGCCAACAACCACTAGAAATTGGATAAGGCAGAGAATAGATTCTTTCGTGGAGCCACTGGAGTGAGGGCAGCAATGACAGACTTCTGGCTTCTAGAACTATGAGAGAATAAATGTCTGTTGTTAAAAGCCAAAAATTCAGTGGTAATTTGTTACAGCAGCCTCAGGCAACTTATATAAATTCTCTCGCTAGCACAAAATATGACCATGCTAGCTTTTTGTTTTATTTATTTATTTATTTATTTATTTATTGTATTTTATGTTTGGTTTTTGTTATTATTCACCTTTAAAAAGTGTTTTCCAGTAATGGTCTTGTCATCTATAAATAGCTGTATTAATTTCTAATAACAACCACACAAAAACACACACACATGTGAATGTACACTTTCAATTATAACAGGAAACTGAAACAAGTATCAGTTGTGAGAAATATGACAAAATTTGTTTTAAATAAAAATATAGGTGCCCCAGCCAGTGGCTCAGTTGGTTGGAGTGTTGTCACATCCTATATAATAAATAATAATATAAATTTAATATTCTGACTTTCAACTTTAAGACACTAGAGACAGAAGAGTATTCCCTGGAGAGTATTATGCTAAGTGAAATAAGCCAGTCAGAGAAAGACAAGTATTATGTGATCTCACTCATATGTGGACTCTAATGAACAAAATAAACTGATGGACAAAATAGATCCAGAGACACAGAAGCATGGAACAGACTGAGGAATCTCAGAGGGAAGGTGGCTGTGGGATGGTGGGTGGGAAGAGATCAACCAAAGAACTTGAATGCATTTATACATAACCTATGGACACAGACAGTAGGGTTGTGAAGGCCTTGAGGGTGGGAAGGGGGATTAAAAGCAGGCTAGAAAGGGTCAATGGGGGAGGAAGGGGGAACATATGTAATATTTTCAACAATGAAGATTTTTTAAAAATTAAATCTAGAAATCAATGTAATTAAAAACACAAAAACATCAAGAAAATTAAGGAAATTAAAAGCTTGTGTGTGTTTCTTTTTTTAATATCAATAAAATGGATCATTTCTGGTCAGGCTGACTAGAAAAAAAGAGAAAAGATTCAAGTTATCAATATCAGAAATGAAAAAATAATATTATGAAAGAGTCTAGCCCACAAATTTAATATTTGATATTAAATGGTCAAATTCCCTGAAATACATAATCTACTGAAATTTACATGAGAAGAAAGAAATAATCAAAATAAGCCAATAACTACTAAATAAATTAATCAATAATTAGTGCCTTTCAAATAAGGAAGCATCAGGCCCAGAGCTTTTCACTTATGAATACTAGCAAATATTTAAGGAAAAAATAGCTATCAACTATCCATAAACTATTTCAGAAAAAAAGAAGCAGGGAGCCCATTTCATAACTCATTCTATGAGACCAGTATTGCCTGAATTCCAAAGCCATAGAAAGTTACTACAAGAAAAGAAAACATTAGACCAGTGGTCGGCAAACTGTGGCTCCCGAGCCACATGAGGCTCTTTGGCCCCTTGAGTGTGGCTCTTCCACAAAATACCGACTTCTGTGCATGGGCCATGAAGTTTCAATCGCACTGTACATGCACACCTGCACGTGGTATTTTGTGGAAGAGCCACACTCAAGGGGCCAAAGAGCCGCATGTGGCTCGTGAGCCGCAGTTTGCCGACCACTGCACTAGACTAATAACTTTCATAAATATAGGTCCAAAAGTCCTTAATAAATTGTAGTAAGTTAAATCCACAAATGTATAAAAAGAACTATATACCATGACCAGGAGTTCAAGACTGGTACTATACTGTGAAAATCAATCAATATAAGCTACCATATCAACAGGCTAAAGAAGAAAAATCATATGAGAATATATTGATACAAAGCAAAAATTGACAAAGTCCTAAACACTTTGTGTGAACACTCTTAGCACATTCAAGCTGTTTTAAAATGAAGAAGACAGACACCTACAAAAGACATATAACTAACATCATACATAAATTTGAGAAACCACACACTTCTTCCCTAAGATTGGGAATAAGATATGGATCCTATTCAACAAACACATGATAAGACTGAGCTAGTGCAGTAGAATAAAAAAATGAAAAACAAAAACTATGTAATTAAATAAAAAATAAAAATATGACATGTTTGTTTATCTAGAAATTTCCAAAAAATGACAAAAAAATTATAAAACTTCTGTAATTAATGCATGAGTCGAGTAAGGTCCCAAGATACAAGGTTAATATGCAAATGTCAATTGCTTTCGTATATATCAATAATGAAAAAATAGAATTTGAAATTAAAAACACAATCTATAATAATAAAAGCATAATATGCTAATTAGACTGGACAGCTGAATAACCTTCTGGACATCATTCTGGACGTCCTTCTGGATGAAGCCGCCATGGCAGGGACTGGGGCAGAGGCAGTTGGGGGCAATCAGGCAGGCAGGCAGAGTGGTTAGGGGTGATCAGGCAGGCGAGCAATTAGGGGCAATCAGGCAGGCAGGTGAGTGGCTAGGGTGATCAGGCAGGCAGGCAGAGTGGTTAGGGGTGATCAGGCAGGCAGACAGGCAACAGTTAGGAGCCAGCAGTCCTGGATTGGGAGAGGGATGTCCCAGATTGCGAGAGGGTGCAGGTCAGGCTGAGGGACCCCCCCCCCCGCATGCACGAATTTCATGCACTGGGCCACTAGTCCTATATAATAAAAGGCTAATATGCAAATCGACCAAACGTCGGAACGACAGGTCACTATGATGCAGACTGACCACCAGACGCTCAACACAGAAGCTGCCCCCTGGTGGTCAGTTCACTCCCACAGGGGGAGCTCCACTCAGCCAGAAGCCAGGCTCATGGCTGGTGAGCACAGTTTTGGTGGTGGGAGCCTCTCCCGCCTCCATGGCAGCACTAAAGACTTCCCCCTGAGGGCTCTTGGACTGCGAGAGGGTACAGGTCAGGCTGAGGGACCCCCACCGGGCCTCTAGTCAAGGCCAGAACTTCGACCAACTGGAAGGAAGTCAGTCCTGCAGGGGTCGTCTTGGAAATGGCTGGGCCCTCCTCCAGCTGTTTCCTGGAGTGTGAGGTTTCAGGCAGGAACCCGCCCTCAGGGTGAGGTTTCAGGCAGGAATCCACCCTCGGAGCGGAGAGTAGAAGTGAAATGATTTGTAATGGATCTATTATTGCAGCTACCTTTGGAAATACTATATCTATAGATCAGTGGATCTCAACCTTGGCTGCACATTAGAATCACCTGGGAATCTTTTTAAAATCCTGATTTCTGGGCCTCATCCTCCAGAAATTCTGTTTCTTTGTTACTAATGTTGTGGCCCCGCCCATAACAAAGAAACAATTTCCAGAAGATGAAGCCCAGGAATCTGGATTTTAAAAAGATTCCCAGGTGATTCTAATGTGCAGCCAAGGTTGAGAACCACTGCTATAGATAATATTAAAAATATATCTAAACGTGCAATTCTTTGTCCAAAAAATGAGCATGTTCAAAAATTAAATGAAGAAAATTTGGATATACTCGATGGAGATTTTCACACATATTTGAGTGATGATTCCATTGATTCCACAGATGATGCTGAAAAGGAAAATTTTCCCATCGAATTTCTTAATAGTATTACTCCTTCGGGAATGC
>NW_005370116.1:3211180-3220377 GCF_000412655.1 Myotis brandtii
TTTGCATCACTGTTGTTTTTATATCATGTTTTCTTGTTTTCATATCATGTTTTTGTTGTTTTTATATCATGCCTCTGTTGTTGTTATACCCTTTTGTTACTGTTTACTTATTAATAAATTTATATATTATTTTCGTATACATTTTACTAATTTCCTTTCATCTCTCACACTTCTATTATAGAGAAAGGGCAAATGGCAATATTAAAATATCTCTGCTAATTAATTCCCTTTTAAAAATATAAATATTTTATTGATTTTTTACAGAGAGTAAGGGAGAGGGATAGAGAGTTAGAAACATCGATGAGAGAGAAACATAGATCAGCTGCCTCCTGCACACTCCCCACTGGGGATGTGCCCGCAACCAAGGTACATGCCCTTGACCGGAATCGAACCTGGGACCCTTGTGTCTGCAAGCCAATACTCTATCCACTGAGCCAAACCGGTTAGGGCAATTAATTCTCTTTTAATGTGCACAAATTTTGTGCACCAGGCTACTAGTGTATATATAAAACCCTAATATGCAAATAGACTGAACAGGAGAACAACCAACCAACCAGTCACTATGACGTGAGCTGACCACCAGGGGGCGCACACAGAACATGGTGGGCAATGGACACAGTGGGATGGTGGAGCAGGTGATGCGGGGCTCCAGACCAAGGCGGGGCACTGGTTGTTGTCATTGGGGGAAGCCTCTGGTGGTTACTGAAATTCTTTGCTCCCCTGTACCACGGTCCTGCCTGGCACTCACACCTGCTGCCAGTGCTGGACCCAATCGCTCCACGCCGTCAGCGGGTGTGAGCAGGGCCAGTGCCATCAGTGTGTGGGAGGGGTGGTGGGAGTGGGCCTGCCAGCAGACAGAGGACTGGGGCCATGGAGGGAAGGGCCAGGCTGGGGCACGGAGGATGGGCCGAGACCCACCCCTGTGCCCACCGCAGCCTCGCAGCCCACAGTTCTTTTCAAGGTGCATGAATTCATGTACTGGGCCCCTAGTACCATTTATAAAAGCAGCAAAATATAAATCACTTTTGTATTAATTTAACAAATATATGTTCTTAATATATATGTAGAAAACTACAAATATCTGATCAAAATAAATGAAATGCAAATAAATAGAAATATATGTTGTGTGCATGAATTGGAAGTTCCAATATTCTTCAGATGTCAATTTTTACCAAGTTGATTTCAGTGAAATCTTGATATAAATACCAGCAAGAAAGTTTGTAAATTAAAAAAAAAAAAACTTTAAGTTTATTCAGAAGGCAAAAGACACAGAATAGTCAACACAATACTGAAGAAGAAGAATAAAAGTTGGAGTACTGACAATGATTTTAACTTTAGTTGATACAAATTTATCAATATTGCTCATTTATTATGACAAATATACCATAGTAACATAAGATGCTAAAAACTGAAAAACTGGGTTTGGGATGTATGAGAACCCTGTCTATCATCTATGTTTTCCTATAAATCTAAAACTGTTATAAATATAAAACCTTTTTTAAAACAAACAAACAAATCTATAGAGACAAAGTAAATCAATGCTTTCTTAGATATGAGAACAGGGAGTAACTGATAATGCCCATGAGAGATCATTATGAGATGCTAAAAATATTCTGAAATTGGATTGTTGTCATGATTGCTTAACTCAGTAAATTTACTAAAAATCAAAGAGATGTATATTTAAAAATGTTCAATTTTATTATATCTAAATTATACCTTAAAATTCTTTAAAAATAAAAAATATGTAATATAAATACTGATGTTAAGGAGAAACTCTTGAGAGTAATATACATAGTGGTAAATATTTTGGCTGAAGACAAAGCAGACAGTGTAGAGAAGGAAAATAATTAAGCAAAAGAGAAAAATGAGGAATATTAGAATTTAGAGGCAGAGAAAGAGAAACATCAACTTCTGAATTATCAATAACTGTCTTTCATAATCATTATTTAATATTTATTTTAATTTTACTGAGAAGACACTTACAATCTGACAAACTTAGTTACTAAATACAGTTTGCTTGGATTTTTCACAAATATCTCTGAATCAATTGAATGACAAAGAAGCTTTCACTTGGATCTTTGCAAGACACAGGTGTTCTGTTAAATGTTCTCTTTCCATGAATTGTGAATTTCTCAGGAAATCTCTTAAACTTCTTCCTCTGGTTTATTTTGTGGAAGACCACTATAGATCTGCTCCTAACTTTTTCAGGACTCAAGGCAAGTGTATTGCACAATAAGGGAATTCTGAGGTCAGTCATGTGTACCCAAAGCAGGTCTTCAAAGGGGGTTCAAAAGTAGGTTATAGATTTACACATCCATTGACCTTACTGACTTACGGTCCTATGGACATGGAGGTGGTAGGAGAATTGCCACATAAGACTTCCAAAGCATGGGGCCAGGATGAAGACACTGTTATTTAAGGTAAAGATAAATATGACCCTTTGCTATTTTAGATTCTTTGCTATAGAACAATGTTAGGGGCTTTTTCTTATCTTATTTTGAATTAATTCATGACCATATGCTTAGGACGAGATACTAGTATTGGAACAAGTTTCATGTCATTCACTAGTTTTGTTAGATTTTTGTTTTGGTATTATATTCTTTGCTTATTTTTTTTTTCATTTGTCTACTCTTAGAAGAGGAGAGAATAAAAGGCATTCTGGTTGTATAACATAAGAAAAGATATTCAGAAATGATCAGTGTATATCTGAAAAGAATACATAAGTTTGACTAAGGCAACATGTGCATGTCAGTAAGGAAAACAGTTTTCTTTGCAAGCCTCTTTAGACCAACACTCTAATATGGGTGTTACACAAGATTGTTCTCCACTAGGAAGCATTAGCATGCAACATAAATCCATAACCTACTGAGAAACAAAAATATCAACCTATGGAAACCAAAATGTCATTTTCTTTCTGATATAGGGCAGCTGGAGGACATAGTTCATATATCTGGGCAAGTGTTCTCCAAATCCTAAAACCCTAAATTACAAAAGACTTAAATGAGATTTCTGGCATGGAGAAAGAGAGGAAAATGTGGATTTTAGGTGGCAACCGTTTCCCAAGAGAGGGAGAAGAGGAAGAATCTGGCTTACATATGCCTAGATTCTTTCTTATAACTAAACTTTTCAGGTTATTCACTCCACTTTCCCAAGGATGGGGTTAAATGAGGACGGGGGCAAAAATTATGTATATATGTAAATTGGAGCTCTCTCCACGTGGGAGGAAATATTAGAATTAGGGAAGTAGAGTCACCTCATCTAATAAATACAGAAAAAAATAGCTTATGAGAAATACACACAAAAAGCCACTTTACGGTGCCTTGATGAAATGAGACATGTTTGGTCCATCACGATGCAGTAAAGGAAGAAGAATGTAAGTCTGGGCAGAGGATGTTTTCTGAATATGGGTGAGAGGAAGAGAGAAGGATGTGAGTGGCTACTAATGTCAATAGGGAGAAAGAGAAAACTCATTTTAAATGAAGAAAAGTAAAAGAGCTACATAGAGGGAAAGAGTTGTGCCGAATATAAACTTATTTCACTTTATAATTTTTCACCTCCTCATTGGTCACACATGGCATTTTGGTAGATGGAGTGATGCATTCTACACAGACAATTGCATATCAGTGTTTACCATCTTAACTAGGTCACCCTTGATTAGCTAGGAGGATTCACTTCAAATCCCTTTGAAGCTTTTTCCTCAAGGTTTTGGCAGAGTGTGCATTTGACAAGGAGTTTCTCCCTAATTACTATTCCATAGGTTTGACTCTACTTCTTGCAGGCTGGCTGTTTTTTTTGCTACTAGATCTTTCTCCATCAAATATTTATTCGAGTTCTCACTGTGTGCAGGGCAAGGTACTATGAAGTGAAGAAGTTAAGGAGTCAAAGAGATGTGTTCCCAGATCCCATCAGGTTAGCAGTTTGAAGTAGTGACAGAAAACATGGCAAAGAAAAACAAACCTAAACAGAAAACCCCAAATAGCTGTATATACAATTGGATATTGTAAACAATGCTATGCAAAGGATAACATCTTTTCTTATCCTCAAAGCTTAAAAATAGCCATTTTTTTTGAGTCATTCATAAGATTTGAAACAATTGCAAAATTAGAATAATTGAATTATTTGCTAATTCAATCAGGTCTCTTCTCAGTCCAAGGGACTAAGTGACTTTGCCAGTATTGTTTCATTGTTTTTAAAGAAAGTAAGAGACTCAGTAGTGGAAAAAATAAGGCTTCTCTCTTATTCCCTAAAAATAAACTCATAGACCTCAGGTATATATAATCATTTTCTATAACCCAAATAGAAAGAAGCAAAAGATATAGTGCAAGGAGAAAGAATTACAATGTTTTTACACGCAGCCTATTTTGAAAAATAAAAACCGCAATTCAAGTTAGTTTGAATATCACATACTATATTTTTTCTGACTACTGGTTAATGAAATTAAATTTGAAAAATATACCATGTATTTGGTAGAAAAAGTTTAATAAGTTATATGCTCAATAATTGTTCAAGACATGTATTGAAAATCAATGTACTTAAAATAAATTTTAGTATGGAGTAATATTCACACAAAATATACTTGGAGCATTTTCTCTTTGCATTTTAATGTGTGAGGAGGGAAAACTAACATGCGATGCAAGCAAATAAAGAAATGAGAATAACGTGATATCCCTCACCTCAGCATTGAAATTGTTTAACTGGCCTGTCCTATGAGTTGGAGAGTCCTTCTTTCATCCCTTCATATCTACCCCTTTATAATCTGTGTGTGATCAAAGGCTGGCTAATTTTATGAGAGAAAATTATAGTGAGATTCAACACAGAGCAAATAGTTTTCTAACAAAGAGAGGTTGTGAAGTGATGCAATAAAATATTTATTAAATGCTTACAAAGTATTCAGCATAAGATGAGAGTATGGACTTGGAGAATTCTCAAAATAAGGAATTCACATATTTTTAAAAATCCATTAAATGTGAATTGGACAGGCCTCAATTGTAGGCATGATTGCTTTACAGCATCTCTGAAAAATAGAGAGGGATCTTATTGTGGAAGGAGTAGGAGGGGGATAAAGCCAAAAGCAAATTTTCATTCTGGAAAGAACAACTGGGCAAATCATACACTGTTCTTTTAATTTTAGCAGTGTTTAATAAAAATGTAAATCTATAACAATGGAAGTGTAATATGCTAATTAGACTAGACATCCTTCCGGACAAAACCAGGGCTGCAAGGGAAGCCCGGGCAAGCCCAGGACCCGGGTGCCTGCTGGAGGCTGGAGGAAAGCCAGCCCGGGTCCCGGGTGCCAGAGGGAAGCTGGTGCTGGCAGCCGGGGGAAGAAAGGCCTACTCTTGCACAGATTCCGTGCATCGGGCCTCTAGTATAGATATAACAGCAAGTAAACAAGCAATAGTCAAACTCAAGGCTAAGATCTGGTAGGTTCAGGCATGGGAACATAACAGTATGAAAAAGAAACCTTTATGTCTATCATTAAAAACCTTATAATCAACAACAAGGAAATCGAATATGTAATTGATTGAGTACTATTAAAACTCTTACTTGTGCAGGAAAGGCAAAACTTTACCTCTACCCTTTTAGGGTTTTTGGCTAAACTTGAGAATTGAATTAGCATAAGACAGATTAACAGGAGAAAAGCATACACATTTATGTAATACAAGTTTTATGACATTGTCTAAAACATATCACATACTATGTTTATCACATAATATAAATATTACATACTAACAAATAAAGACTTAAATTAGTGGCAAAACCTGAGTGTTTTTATATTAGGTTGAACAAAGAAAGGCAATTGTAGAAAAGTAACTAAACTATGCAGGAGGCTAAAGGAATCTAAGAATTATTTTAATTTTTAAGGTATGTTTGTACAGAATTCTCTTAGTCTCAGCTTTCTTTCACTGATGATAAGAATGTTCCTTTACTTCTAGTGCAGGGAGGGTGTCTTCTACATAGGGGTTATAAGGGAAAAGGGAGAATGAGAGCATTCTTTTTACACCTGCTGTGTTTTTAACTGCCTTACCTCAAAACAGTTCTTATGTCAATGCAGAATATTTGAGGGTAACATATTCTGATTTCATTCACTTGTGAATATACACTGAGTGGCCAGATTATTATGACTGGCCAGATTATTATGACCACCCCATCAGTACTTTGTTGGGCCACCTTTTGCCTTCAATACTGCAGCGATTCTTCTTGGCATTGACTCCACGAGATGTTGAAAGGTGATGCGAGGAATCTGACACCATGCCTGATGAATAGCACTGTCCAGTTCTGTGAGATTTGATGGTTGTGGAACCCACTGCCTGATGGCTCTTTTAACTTCATCCCACAAATGCTCAATTGGATTGAGATCTGGTGATTGTGTGGGCCACCTAAGCAAGGGAAAGTCTCCCTCATGTTCTTGAAACCACTCCTGCACAATACGAGCACCGTGGCATGGCGCATTGTCTTGTTGGAAGAAGCCATCTCCACTGGGATATGCCATCAACATGATAGGATGAACCTGATCAGCAACGATACTTAATAAGTATGTTCTATTCAGACGTTTATAATGATCTGGTCCTCTAGCAACTTCAGCCGGAAATTATAGCTAATTTGCCTACAAAGGTCAGGTGGTCATAATAATCTGGCCACTCAGTGTATGTGTTATGGAATTACTAAAGATGATTAAATATCAGTTATTTTAAAGACTGTGTTTTCTAACCAGCCTCTATTGTCACTTGTTGGTCTGTTTCTCCTGTCCCCCTGCCCCTTTGTTCTAGTTCTTAGTATACTTAAGTAGTTTTAATTGAAAACCAGATATAATATAAAGTATAGCTAATTGTAATAACTGATTGTGTTAGTTTGGGTTCTTCTGTTAATAAAACCTGGAACAGAATTTGAGTTCAAGCAGTTTATTTGAGAGGTCCACGAAATGCCAGTAGGGGAGTGAAGAAGTCAGAGAAGGGAAGGGAAAGAAGGCAGTGAAATATGCATTAGCAACTAGTCACCACTATGAGAAAATGGAGCTTAAGCCCACTGAGAAAATCTGGAAAATAAGCCACAGCATGAACCTCACAGATATCTCACACCAGGATCAAGAAAGCTGATGTATTTGTCACAACATAAATTCGGTTTCTGTGAGTAGAGAGCAATTAATCCCTCACCATTGCTGACCAGCCAAATTAATGCTGGACCAGTGGACTCTGGAAACCAGAGAAAGTTCTCATGCAAAACGGTGCCAGTTCTGCCATTTGAAAATGGAACTACCTTAAAGTAAAGTAGTGAAGGTCCATGGAGATTGTAAAACTGGTAGCCAGCACATGCTACAGTGATGTTATTTGCCTCTAGTGAAGACACACATGAACCTGTGTGATAATTAGGAGTGAAGTACATTCCTTCCCTCCAGTCAGGGACCAAGCTTGATTTTTAATATTTCAAGCCTCAATCTGGAAAAGCCACCTTCATAGGTGTAGCCCTGGAATCATCCCAGCTGAACTCCAGGGGCCATTGTTTCTCAGGCCCTCCTTGTTCCTTCTTAAACTCCAACTTTAGGCTCTTCAGTACTGTGAAATTTCTGAAAAGTCTGCTCTGCTTTTAGGCCTCTTTCAACTTGGCGCTTTACCCTCTTGACTTGTGCAAATGACTGGAGGAACAAATTGGCGTTGAGTTTCCATGTCACTTCTATGCATCCCGCCCCCCTTTTTTTAGTGATTTTGAATTCAACTGTTAGCAGAGAGCTGCCCTAGTCAAAGGGCACTGGCTTTCCCCTCCTCAGCTCTTGCATGCTCACAAGACAGAATTAAAACTAGTGATAGAAAGTAGTGTTGAAGCAAAGCAAATGAATTTATTAGAAAGCAAAGCAAGCAAATTTATTAAGAATACACTTGACTAAAGCAGGCAACTCAGCTAGTCTGAGTGCTCTGCCTCGTGGGGGTTCAAGGGTTTTATCATCTTCCCCCTATAGGTTTCAAGGTTCTACTGCCAGATAGACTAGATTTCAAAGTCCCCTTTTACATTGTTGTGGCTTTTCCCAGAATTTATGTGAACATCTGGCAATCTTTTCTTGGCATGTCCCAAGACTGCTGTTCCATGGGTGAGATAAACTCCCCCTTTTTTACCCCTTCCCTCCTCCTTGCTTAGCAACTATATTTCCTGCCTAACCTCCCCACCTCAAGTAATACAACCAAATGCTTTTAGAGCTTTGTTATTTGTCCTCCAGACTTCATCTATCCTTAGGTTTAGCTTGTACAAATGACATTAACTGGGTCTTTGGTCTCTATTTTCCCAGGCCAGGGTGATTTAAGTTAAGTATTCTCTGATTAAGGAGAGGTAGAAACCATTTGCTTTCAAGTGTCCTTGTTTGGGGAAGATAAGGTTTTGCAATTCACAAGCAAGCTCCCTACATGGCCTTGTTTAATTTTCTTGTCTCAGTTTCCCCATTCCACTTGGCCAGAAATTTCCTAGCTTCTTACAATGCTTCCACACAACATGTCTGGCACCCTTAAACATATATATATACTAGAGGCCTAGTGCATGGATTCGTGCACTAGTGGGGCCCCTCAGCCTGGCATGCACCCTCTCGCAATCCAGGACCCCTCAGTGGATATTGGACTGCCAGTTTCCCCTGAGGGATGTGGTAGTGGCAAAGCCAGGTAGCCGGGGAGGGGCCCAAGCCTGGGCCAGCTGCTGTGCCACTCCGGCTCATCCTGGGCCCTGCTGCGCCTGCTATTGTCCTGTAGCACTGCCACAGAGGCGGGAGAGGCTCATGCTGCCCCAGCTGTGCTCACCAGCGTCTGGCACCTATTGGTCAGCTGATCAGCGCTCCTGCTGTGGGAGCACAATGACCACCAGGGGGCAGCTCCTGCATTAAGCATCTGTCCCCTGGTGGTTAGTGTGCAACATAGCGACCAATCAACAGGTCATTCAGTCATTCAGTAGCTTAGTCTTTTATATATATAGACTAGAGGCCCGGTGATCAAAAATTTGTGCACTCGCGGAGGGGGAGGAGGGTCCCCCAGCCCGGCCTATGCCCTCTCGCAGTCTGGGACCCCTCGGGAGATAACAACCTGCTGGCTTAGGCCTGCTCCCGAGTGGCAGAGGGCACGCCCAATCCCTAGGTGCAGCCCCTGGTCAGGCTCAGAGCAGGGCCAATTGGGGAGTTGGGGCGCCACCCCGTCATGCACAGAGCAGGGCGGATCGGGAGGTTG
>NW_005370116.1:3221552-3224086 GCF_000412655.1 Myotis brandtii
TGGCTGCCGGCCGCCATCTTGGCTGACAGTTAATTTGCATATACTCACTGATTAGCCAATGAAAAGGGTAGCGGTCATACGCTAATTACCATGTTTCTCTTTTATTAGTGTAGATGTGTGTGTGTGTATGTATGTATGTATATGTATGCATATGTGTGTATCCTATCTAAAAATAGACAAAGATGGTAATTGACCATAACTTCCCTACGCGTCTATCAGTGTGATATGCAAATTAACCGCCAACAAATATGGCGGCTAATTTGCATATACCAGCTGGGAGCGAAGACTGAAGACACCGTAGAAGGAAGCCAAGCAATGGAGCCAAGGTAGTGGAGACAGCGGGAGAGAAGTGGCAGAGAATGGTGGGGTAGCATCAGCAGAGATGGGCGGGGTAGCAGTGGCAGACGGGAGCAAAGCCCTATTCTTGCAGGAATCTTCCTGCAAATGGGCCTCTAGTGTATATATGTGCATATATGTATGTGCGTATATGTATATGTATATGTATATGTATATGTATATGTATATATTTTTTGTCTCCTCAGGTCTGTAAGGAAACCTAAAGCTCTTCCAGCTTTTTGACCCTTAGCAGCATCCCACTGCCTGGCTTTTCAAGAAACACTTTAAAAATAAGAGAACAGATGATAGGGGAAGAGAATGACTCACCTTTTTTAAGATGTTTCTTTCTCTAGGACCTTGCTGTTCAATGTTGGCTCAATGTTGTACAGATGTTTTTCCTAGCTTTTTTCTGGCCTTAAACTCTTATAAACAACTCC
Organism: Myotis brandtii; assembly: GCF_000412655.1. NCBI lineage: Eukaryota > Metazoa > Chordata > Mammalia > Chiroptera > Vespertilionidae > Myotis > Myotis brandtii. The sequence goes on from NW_005370116.1 coordinate 3,222,326, forward strand.
ATCATATCTGGAGCAGAATCATAAGATGGTAGAAGACAAATTGAAGAAAAAATTTAAATTTTTAAACAGATATAAAGAAAATAGACTATAAAATGGGATGGTAAATGTAGTAAGGGATTCTCTGTTTTGCATAAGGCCTTAAGTATATTTATTCTAAGGTATCTAGATGTACACACAAATCTATGTAAGTTTATTTCTGAAAAAGGCTAACATCTTCCTCTATGCAAAGTTTGAAATGAACTTCATGTCATAATAGACCTCAAAAGCACAGTAATATTATTTTGAAACAATAGGTACACAGAGACAGACTTCTCTCTAAGGAGTATTTCTCACAACATGTTTGGGAACTCGTTGTCTTTTCCAAGGTTGAGAAATCAATAGAAAAAGCATCAGCTACTTTTGGGATGCTTTGCTGACATTTTAGCTTACACGTTTTTACTGTCAAGGGACTCAAATCAATATTATATAGTTTTCATGGCAAGTAGATAATATATCGTTAACAATTTTTGAAGGTAAATAGATAATTACAATTTTCACATTGAAAGTTGAAGTGTATAACCAGCTGGCAGGAGGAGTTAATTGTGATAAAATTTAGAACTGCATATATTTTCCTGCTTGTGACATTGAAATGTTAAGCTTGCTTTAGTACCTGTGTTTGTTTAATTTCCATTATCATGATTCCCAAGGGGACACTGCTATTTCACAGGCCTCGTACACACAATAACTAAAATCAGCCTTCATGAAGGAGGTTAAGGGTAGGGCAATTGGATTTCTGCAATACTGATTCAAGGACATCTGATAGGGCAATGTCTGTACAATTCAGTCTAAAAAGAATCGATATGGAATGTCCATGTATTATGCTACTCTGAATTGACAGAATTCTAAATATATCATAATGAAATTTTAGAATATATTTTTATAAGTACCTAGCTTGACAAAAAAATAAAATTATTAAGATAAAATCTTTAAATTCATAAATTTTCTGTATAACCCATGGAAGGCTTCAGTGCTTGTTCACATTGTTATAGGAAAACTAGACAGTTCAGGAATGGAGATTTTCTTGAGTTGGTAAGTAGGATTACAAGAGACATCTATGGTTCTATTACTTGTGCAGCCATTCCACTGATGAGTTCTATGACCTCTAACTAGTCACTTAGCACTACTCTGAGATTAATTTCCTTCCTGTGTATAAAGAAGAAACAATGCTTGTTGTAGATACTGCTGTATCCATAAAAACTGCCATAATAGTGAAGAAGCATAGTTAAACATAGACATTATTCCTTTAAAAATCAAAATCACATTGAAATTTAAGAAAGTCATGCCCAGCTGGTGTCACTCAGTGGTTGAGTGTCGAACTGTGAACCAGGAGGTCACGGTTCAATTCCTGGTCAGGGCACATGTCCTGGTTGTGGGCTCAATCCCCAGTGTGAGGCAGACGATCAATGATTCTCTCTCATCATTGATATTTCTATCCTTCTCATTTCCTCTCTCTGAAATCATTAAAATATACTTAAAGAATTTTTTTAAAAAAATTAAGAAAGTCTTAAACAATCTCATCAGTGCAGGGATGGAAAGCAATTAAATATATTGCTTTATCCTTCAAATCATCACCAAAAGGTTAGTTGTACCCCTTATCCTATCTAATAAAGAGGTAATATGCAAATTGACCATCACTCCAACACACAAGATGGCCACCCCCATGTGGACACAAGATGGCCACCACAAGATGGCCAGCAGGGGAGGGCAGTTGGGGGGGACCAG